>NW_012133377.1:22814-56878 GCF_000313525.1 Fibroporia radiculosa | reverse complement strand
AAAAGAAACCCCCCCTTCCGAGCTGTACCCCTCCTCATGAAGCTGTAACAACCATTACACAAGGTTGAGAGGCATGCATTTCTTCTGTGTACATCATTACATGACAAATATATGTCAAATCCATCTTCAAAAATTTTAGCTTAACTCTGAAGTCTACAAGAATTTATATAGATAATATATGGTTAGTAAATCTGTGTTTATTACAAGATTGAAAAACTGAGCCAGTACATCTACAGTAAGACTAGATGCCCATTGACAGGGGCAGCATCTCCAAATAAGTCTAAGGAAATATTCCTTGAACATTCAACATTACAATAATATTTTTTCATCAGGTAAGATGGAAGAGAGAAGATAGAGAACAAGCTGCAACTAACACAGCAGGAATCAGGCTACATCACTACAGACAATTTTACAGGTACACAGCATACAGCAGGAGAAGTACATATCACAACAAAGAACCAACCATTTTCCCAGGCTTACTTCAGTTGACACCTTTATGATGCCTTTCAATTGCAAGAAAATCATGATTTTTTTGTTGTGTATCATGAGACTTGCACCATATATGAGTCATCGTTCAATCGTAGTAGATACATGCCGTGAATGATGAACTCATGTTTTCGCCCAGCAGTCCTCGACGAGACGCAGCCCACTTACAGAATCGAATATAGGATAGAGTCATGACCCTGCCTGAACAAAATAATTTCAAGTTCAACGGAAGGTCTAGTATGGGGTATCAGCGAGTTCAAAACAGGAATGTGTGTCGTAAGAGAAGTCTGCGGCCAGTGAACGCAGGATACGCTAGGCTTGTTTGATATGTCATGACGTACTGAAGGTCATAGTCGCCAGTGGAATGGGATGAGGTGATCAGGATAGGCGAGGTCCTGGGGCGGCAGAGCTCCGTTGAGGCATTAATGCCCCTGCGATAAGTTGGCTGCAACTTCGAAGCCGCTCTCTCCGAGCAACAAACCACGAGCTGGCATCACACGGGACCGCCAAAGGGACGCTGATCAACCCCCGATCATGCGCAATACGGACTGCATGAACGAGCGAGTCCACCTCCGCCTCCGAGTCGATATCGTCTAGATTCTCATACACGTCTTCTCCTGGCGGCACTGTGGCTGCGGCCACGGCGGCGGCGGCAGCCGCAGCGGAACTAGCCTTCTTTCCTTTCTTCGTAGCGCCGGTTAGAGCACTGCTCGCACCCTTCTTGGAGAGGTCGACGCCGGCAGCTGCAGCGGCCTCCATGGCGAGCCGCTTCTTCTCGACTTTCTCGCGCTCCTTGCGCTCCTTCCTCTCTGCTTTACTCTCTCTCTTCACTGGCTCTACCCAGTTAGGGTTGTTCAGTCGGTTCCACTCCAGCAGCAGCTCGTCGTACGGTTTCGAACGGCCTTGGACAGCGCGCTTCGCACCCATCGAATGCGACTTACATGTGAGGGACCGTGAACACGGAAGGCTTTTGTCGTTGATAACTCCACACTGCTTATCGTAGTCGACGGGACCTTTGAAACGGCCTTTGGTGACTTTTGTGGCAGGCTTCTTCTTCTTGGGAGCAGAAGAATCGTCTGCGTCGGGGATCTCGTCCTCTGCTTTGCGCTTTTTTCCCTTCTTGGCCGAATCATCCTCTGCAGCGGCTTTACCCTTGGCGCCTTTCTTTCCACCAGAGCGAATCTTTGCGCAGTTGTCTGACCGCACATGAATCGCGATACCATGCATCGCCTGGACTTGACAGCTCACCAGCATGGTCTGCAATAGCGCTCTTTAATATAGGCTTCCCGCAGTCTTTGCATTTCACGATACCAATATCTTGCTTCAAGGGCTCTGCTCCAAACGTCTTCATGTCGCGGGCGGATAGCCAAACGGTGGGCGGCGATGGGGGCACTGCATCGAGTTCTGAAGGGGTGTCTGGTGTTGCGGGAATGTTTTCCCATGAGAGAGGGGTTGGGTCTGGAGAATGGCTGGGCTTAAGGCGGATGGTCATTCTGGTGCTTAGTAGCTGTCTGTGGCATCGCAAGGTCGTTGTTACTCGTCTTCGCCTCCTGCATTACGTAACCGACCAAGACTTCCATCACGTGTTCTGTAACGGGTCCTGTATGTGACGTCAGACGGAGACGCGTCCGTGATTGGCCCGAATCGACGCGTGCTACCTCTGTTCATGTCGTCGGACCCCGTTTATATAGCGGCGCGGCCAGAACGCGTCCCTTCTCTTCGATCCCAACCTCCATAGCTCCCGTCCACTGCCGTCATGTTTAAATCCAGGAAACTCAAGTCTACCATTGAAATTCCTATCATTAACACGGCGAACAATGGCGACTCGCAGTCCCCAACCACTCCCAGGACTCCGAAGACACCCAAAACGCCTGCGGACGAAGGGATTGATTTTTTCGAGTCTGCATTTAAGCAGGGGGACAAACCGATCAGTGTCTATGAATTGCAGCTGGAGCCTGATGGTGGCCCCAGTGGAGATCGAGCTGTTGAGTACTGCCTTCTTCCTCTCCCAGTCCCTGCGGCCGGCGTTAGATACAGCGATGACGCCTCATCGCTGTGTGATTTGTGCTTTGAAATTTGACTTAGCGTACTGTCTTGATTATCAGCGCATACTGATCTTTCTGCTAGTATGTTCGGCTTCCTCCTGCGACGACCCCATACGTTCTGCGTGTCTCTATAGAGGCCGGGACTCCCGCATCGAAAAATGGAATATTCAAGACTAATTTCCCGCTTGATGGCGGTCGTTTCGCACGCGATCACTTCGTCGAACGCGTGTATGTCTACATGCTTGACTTAGCTTCTGCTATGCTCATTTGATTGCACAGGCTGCCTACAGATTTCTCTAAACCAATTCGGATAGATCTACCCATATCTCATGCTGGTGCTTTTGCTTATTGGGTCGAGTTTGACGGTGAGGAGCCGGGTGCACGTATCAAAGGCCGTGAAGGCTACTTCAACATTGATCCCATCCTTCCCACGAAAGCTCGCACCCCAATCCTCTCGTCAGACGCGACCGTATCGGAAGTTGGAAACGCTGTACAGCAAGACTATGTTAATCTACCACTTGATGGTCTTTCTATCTTAACAGTTGTGTCGAAATGGATGGGCCCAATGTCCGCTTGGCGTGACTATCTTGCCGAGACCAGTGCGCGAGGGTACAACACGCTTCATTGGACACCACTCCAGGAGAGAGGCGAGAGCGATAGCCCTTACTCAATACGAGACCAGCTCGTTTACGAGCCATCCTTGTTTCCTAACGGCCACTATGACATTGGATCGGACGGAGGCAAAGTAAAGCTCGAGGAGATGCTTGGGATTGCTAAAGACGAATATGGTCTACTGAGTTTAACGGATGTCGTGTTGAATCATACGGCCAATGATAGCCCATGGCTTCTTGACCATCCCGAAGCAGGTAACGTAGCGCTTATTCTCCACCAACGTCCGACTCATTAGCCTCGAAGGTTATAGCCCTGCGAACACACCGCATTTAACCCCCGCACTAGAACTCGATGACGCTATGATTAGGTTTTCGAGTTTACTCCTGTCAAACGGCTTACCGACGATCGTGAACTCACAAGAGGACGTCGATAAGCTCATAAATGGCTTCCGCGATTACATCAAAGACTTGAATACATGGCAGTATTATGTCCTCGATGTCACGAAAGAGCGGGCAGCTGTGAAAGCTGCTCTCGATCATGGCCAAGTGGCAACGTGGGATGACGGGGACATCGCTTACCGATCTGTTGCAGACTTAGCGGAAGTCATCCTCGCTTCCCAGATCATTCACGGTCTACACAAGTTGGAGAAGAAATTCGGCACTTATGTCGACGGGTCTGTTGCGGCTGGATTTGTCAAGGCCGCATTCGCAGATCTGGATGACAGTGACTCATTAGCTGACGCATGGATACGCGTAGTGGACGTGCTGAATGTGCCTCTCTATCAAGAGTGGGAAGACGATACCCGAGTCGCCCTGGAAAACATCAAGAATAGGCTCAAGTACACTCGTCTGGATGAGCACGGGCCGAAGCTGGGACCAATCACTGACAAGTGAGCGCACCCCTCATGAGCGGACATTTTCGTCACTAAACTATGCGTAGGATTCCGCTGGTCGAGTCTTATTTCACTCGTTTGAAGGGTAAAGGAGACGATCCAGCGATCTACTCCGTCGCGAATAATGGGTGGATTTGGAACGCCGATCCTCTTGCGAATTTTGCATTACCGCCATCTAAAGCATACCTTCGCCGCGAAGTCATTGTCTGGGGGGACTGTGTAAAATTGCGCTACGGGGACGAGCCCTCGTCGAACCCATGGCTTTGGGAACATATGACGAAATATGTCACTTCGCTCGCTAACACTTTCACGGGCTTTCGCATTGATAACTGTCACTCGACCCCCCTACACGTGGGCGTGACGCTGCTCGATGCAGCGCGCGTGGTAAACCCGGATCTGTATGTCTGTGCGGAGTTGTTCACGGGAAATGAAGAGACGGACAAACTGTTCGTAAGCCGGCTTGGGTTGAATAGTCTGATTCGGGAGGCAGGAAATGCATGGGACTCAAAGGAGTTCTCGAGATTGTTATACCGACATGGGCTCGGGAAGCCTATCGGTGAGTAGCGCTTTTTTTAAACATGGGTTTCCTATATGCAGTATCTGATACTTATCTCCCGGCAGGTTCGATGGATAGTGCCTGCGTGACCAGCAAAGAAGAGCTCCCGCCACCTACAGGAAAAGGGCCCACTCGTCCCTGCGTCGTAATACCTCATAATGGCTCTGCTCCTCATGCACTTTTCTACGACCTGACCCACGACAACGAGACATATTTATTCAAGCGGTCTGCCGAAGATGCACTGTCTACTGGTGCACTCGTCGCGTTTTCGTATTGCGGTATCGGCTCTGTCAAGGGTTTCGATGATTTGTATCCAAAGCTCTTAAATCTGGTTGCTGAGAGAAGAAAGTATGAGGTGACAAACTTTGGGGAGCGGAGTGGTATCGCCAAGGCTAAGCGTTTGCTAAATTCACTGCACACTGAGATGGCTCTTGGCGGTTTTCAAGAGGGGCATGTCCACCAGGAGAATGATGTGAGTTGTTCGGTCTTTGCGCTACCAGACGTATTCTGAAGAAACGATGACTGCAGTATATTGTCATTCACCGCGTGCAACCAACAACGCAGAAGGGATACATTCTTATTGCGCATACAGCCTTCTCCAAAGGGTCCAAAGATCGCGGACACAGTGAGTAGATGTAATTTATTCATCGCGAACATTGCTAATACATTGGTAAACAGTCGATCCTGTCAAACTCCGCGGGACGAGAGCCATCTATATCTATGGTGCATACATAGATATATCGTCATATGAGACGGACAGTGACGTAGAGACGCTCTGCGGTCTACCCGGAAAACTTGTCGAAATTCCCCCCGTCATCGTTCCCCAGGGTCTTGATCAAGAAGGACCCTACGCTGAGATTGTCGTCCCGCAATATTTCCCTCCGGGGAGCATCATGGTCTTCGAAACTCAGCTGCAGAATCACGACGCTACGCTGGACATCTTCTGTACATCCGAAGCCGAAAATGCATTCACAGATCTGGATCTCGTCGACCTCAATGTGATACTGTATCGGGCCGATGGAGAAGAACGCGATGCTACAAGTGGAGAATTTGGCACGTACTCTATTTCCGGTATTGGGAATCTGGTATACTGCGGTCTCGAGGGCTGGATGCATCTTCTGAGGCATATAATGCGGTACAACGATTTGGGCCATCCACTATGTGGGAACTTGCGAGAAGGCACGTGGGCACTGGATTATGTGTCCTCGAGATTGTCGAGGTCAGTGTAGCGTTTCTTTTGTCCTTACATGTCTGCTGAAGGATTGACAGGCAAGTCGATAAGTTTCCGAAGCTGAAAAAACCAGCGCAGTGGTTCAAAGAAAGGTTTGAGCGGATCAAAGCTAACGTTCCGCCGTTCTTAAGACCAAAGTACTTTGCAATTATTATCTCCGAGGCGTACAAGATCTCTCGCCAGCTTGCTATCGAACAGTGCTCCGAGTTTGTCTCGAGTGGACATTCTTTCACACAAGATCTTGCACTGTGTTCAGTTCAGATGCACGGGATGGTCCAGTCTGCTTCACTTGATCCAGGCAAGCCCAGCCCATCTCTTGCTGCTGGATTGCCGCATTTCGCTTCTGGGTGGGCGAGGTGCTGGGGTCGCGATGTATTCATCTCTTTACGCGGTTTATTCCTGACTACCGGAACTTTTGCGGGTGCGAAAGCGCACATTTTGGCGTTCGCTTCGACACTCAAACATGGTCTGATACCTAATTTGCTTGACTCTTTGCGCAACCCGAGGTATTACGCTCTACCTACAATCCGATGCAATATTCATCTCCTCCCTCAGATATAACTCACGAGATTCCCCTTGGTGGATGCTGCAGAGCATCCAAGACTACGTCAACAGTAGCCCTGAAGGTCTTACCTTACTTTCCGAATCAGTAAAACGACGTTTCCCCAAGAACGATACCTGGACTCCGTGGAACGGTCCTCAAGCGTACTCTTATTCCAGTACCATCGCGGAGATCATCCAAGAAATCCTTCAGCGTCATGCCACTGGCATTTCTTTTCGTGAGTATAACGCTGGACCCAATCTCGACATGCAAATGAGCGACGAAGGCTTCAACATCGACATAAGGGTGGACTGGGAGACTGGTTTGATATTCGGAGGCAATCGATTCAACTGTGGGACATGGATGGACAAGATGGGCGAATCAACCCGGGCCGGTACGAAAGGACGTCCAGGAACGCCGCGAGATGGTGCTCCAGTGGAGATCACAGGATTACTGAAGAGCGCTCTCAGATGGTTAGATCAACTTTCGAGTGCCGGGAAATTCCCGTTCAAAGGTGTTGAGGCCGAAAGTCAGTCAGACACTGTTGTGCAACTTTCATTTCTGACTGCGCTGTAGTCGATGGCAAGGTGCGACTGGTCACATACAAGGAATGGGGGAACCTACTGCAAACGTCCTTCGAGGCGTGCTACTACGTACCTCTAGGTGGGCTCCTAGTTCCATGACCCTCGTCGTGTTCACTCACCGATACGTAGACCCCATGGATGATGCTAAGTATAATGTGAACCCCAATCTCATTAATCGCAGAGGAATCTATAAGGACGTATACGGCTCAGGACCCGGACGAGAATGGTCAGACTACCAGTTTCGGCCCAACTTCCCTATCGCCATGACTGTGGCTCCAGAGTTATTTGATCCTGAACATGGTCTTGGAGCACTCAAGCTCGCTGACCAGATCTTGAGAGCGCCCCTTGGGATGAGGACGCTGGACCCTTCTGACCTGCAGTATCGGCCTTATTATGATAATTCAAACGACAGCGTTGATCCTGCTATTGCAAAAGGCTTGAACTACCACAATGCAAGTGTTGTAATCGTTCTCTGCATATCCTATACTGAACCCGCAATCGGTGTATAGGGACCTGAATGGGGCTGGCCATTAGGATATTTCCTTCGAGCATACCTTTATTTCGACCGAGCGGTTGGCAGAGAGGTAAGTACAACGCTAGAGTGACGCGTATTTGGATATGGTCAACTTAGCTTTCAACGTCAGGACCTTACCCAGACGTTGCACCACCTACATCGTTGCATTCTCGCACCCCGTCGTCACATCCAGAGCGATCCCTGGGCAGGCTTGCCTGAACTGACAAATAAGGATGGAGAATTATGCCATGATTCTTGCAACACCCAGGCATGGAGTGCGAGTACACTCCTCGATTTCTTAGAAGAGGTGCATGAGTTAAGTCAGGCAATCGTTAAGGTCAGTTAGGAAGACGACCGCCAGTTGCAACGTAAATGTACACAATCTGAAGATATCCTTGCATACACTTGTATCTCGCTTGTGCAACCTGAACTGTGTCGTTTGTACATCATTACACATAGATTGTATCTAGCACTATGTCTGTATTTCAGTCCGTCTTACGCAAATCACAATACACGCATTGATCAAGCGCTGAAACTGTTTGTTTTATGGTCTTTGAGACTGAATTAACCAGCTCCGCGATGAGATATCCAGGGTTGTGACCTTCTATAATTACATCGCAATTTGTGAACTATCCAGGCCGAGAGCATGCAAAAATATGTTGACGTTCGCCAGCCGCATTTTTCTCGCCTCATCATCTGTAATCCACCCTTTGTGGACACTGGTGACGTTTTCTAATACAATTTCGCGAAGAGATGTTACCAAGAGCTGCTGTTGCTCCGCAGATGCATGTAGCGCCATCGCGGCAAGGTACTGCCAGACTGGTTGATCCATAACGTCGGCCTGAGGAATGTTGGAAAATGGCATGCCCACGACTGCGCTCAGACGAATAGAGGGGAAAAGCAGCAAGATGTTCGGCATTAGAAGTTGGAATAAGTGATCAAACATAAGTTGCCTGAAGTGTATGGTTAGTATGGACGATGTGCTTGGAAGACTATGTGTCTGCTCACCATTGATCGTGCTCTTCCAGGGCGGGTGCCTCTGAAGATTCCGTAGCGGCAGCTATGTTTTGCTTTATTACCTCAACCCGACTAAGGAAAAGCGTCAACAACGCTAGTCCAGGCTACAGGGGCAATTGTCAAATGGATGCACGATAAAGTATAGGTCTCATGCGCACTCGTGTACGGGCTATTGCAACAATATCAGATCGCTCCAGGAGTAAGCCGAGCAGGCCGCTGACAAGCCTCAAGCCGGCCTTAGCCACAACCGGAAGAATGCTGTGGATGGTGTGTAGCATGAACGCCTGTGTCTGATCTTCAACCTCCTTGTCCTCCTGAGTTTGTTGCAGACTGTCGAGGACCGGCGCCTTGATCACCACATCCAACTGAGAGAAGCACGCGACCAATAGAGTGAGCACAGTCAACATCTGTTGGGTGCTGAGATGCGGCACGACTCGTGGAAGCAGCCTTTTGCCTTTGATCGGCGTAAGAAGCGACACGAATGGATGAGGAATACTGGAAGCAGTCCTGTAAGCCAGAACAATACCCAGTGAGAGAAACAATACCTTGTCTCGAGTGGAACCATGACCCGGAGGCCATCCCAGAGCTGCGCTACATGAAAGCCACAATCTGCCTCCCTACACAAAGAATAAGTCTATACGTGGAGAATAAGCGAGAGACAAAGACACACCACGCCTGGTACTCTCTTTCTTCCTCTGGTCGTGGAGGGTCACGACGTAGCTGCTCAATGTCCAACACGACGTCATACAGTCGCTCGATAATGACCAGCGCCTCTCGATGGGTCAACGGATCTTTGTGCACGAGATCACCCGTCTGAATATTCCGGACTCAGCGAGTAGTCTCAGAGCAAAAGTTAATGATCTCACATGTGCTGCGGTTCCCAGTGCTTCACGCCCAATCTTGGCAGCTTCTCGAGCAGCACCCTCTCCATTCCGCAGGGACAGTGCATCTGCTTTCGATATGTGCGCATGAGCTGGGGACAGTGTAGGTGATGTCGAAGAATCGACCTGGAGAAGCTGGCGAGGTGCGGCTTTGTAACTTCTCCCCGAGGTCTTACCCAACGCACCCTGCAAGTTGTTAAGGGCTATAGACGATGATGAACGAGCACGTCGGGAAAGAAACGCGTATATACTCACAAATCTTCTCTTTTTCCCTGAGCCGCGCGTTGTTCACGATTCGCTCAACCTGCGCTTCCATACGCTGCATCGCACTCTGCCGTCGTCCGGGTATTTTTTGGGCGAGCCCCAGCCCAACACCACCGCCCGATCCAAATTTGAGTACACGTTCATCTTGCGGCTGGACGCCCATCTTGGAGCTCAGAATGGCACCATATACTTGCGCGTAGAAATCATCGGCGTAAGGATCCTGTGTAACTAGCTGTGATACCTGAATGCGCGTTATGAAGTCCTTGTCCGACTGTGTCATAAGGTCATTATAACGAGACTGATTAGGACGTAAGGTCAGACCAAATATGTGGGCCTCCATTTAATAAACCGCATACCATATGTGCAATTTTCGCGTGTTTGCGCCTCCTCTTCTCCTCCATTCGCTCCGCCTCCATGATTTTGCGCATCGCCTCTGCCCTCAGCAACTCCTGCAGCTCACGTTCTTCCCTCACTTCCCGCTCTGTCTGCGGTGCAGTCGCTTGCATGTTGCGCAGAAACTCCTCCTGGGCCATCTCCGCCAGCAAACGTTGCTGAAGCTGGATGTCTTGGGGAAGGTACGGAAGACTCTGTCGGAACGGCATATCGAGTGGAATTTGGCTTTGATTATGATGATTGTTCACCACAGGCGAGGCGCGTCGTTGTCGATCGGACAATGCAGGGCTGATTACACCGCCAGAAGCATGCCGCTGGTGCAGGAGCTGGTTGTGAATATTCACGTTCTGTAGCTGTTGCTGTTGCTGCCTCATTTGTCGCTGCCGTTCACGTTCAAGTTCCTCCAAGTGAAGCCGCTCTTCTAGCTGAAGCAGCTGCTGCCGTTCACGTGCACGCAGTTCTTGAAGCTCGAAAAACTGACGCTGCTGCTCCTGCTGCTGTTGCTGTTGCTGCTGAAGCTGGATTAGCTGAATCTGATGATGCTGCTGCTGATGATGGAATCGTGGTGACTGGGAGTGCGGGTGTAGGCGAGGCGGGGGCGTTGGGGTAGCATGCGGCGTGCCCTGGCGTACCTGTGTCCGAAGCTGGCCAGAATGCGAGAGTGGAAGCTGCTGCTGTGGCTGTGGCTGCTGCTGTTGCTGGAGCCGAGCGACAGTAGCAGCACGCATTTCCGCTTCAATCTCCTCCAACGTGTGTGCGCCCTGGTGTAAGCTACCACCAAGACTGAGCGGGCCCGATTGGACATCGTTGTCAAGGGTGAAGGGTGAGAACCTTGCAGGCTGAGGGGTATGAGACTGCGCCACCATGTGAAGATCGGTGCGGCTTGCGCCATTCACGTTCATCCGTGGTAACACAGAGAAAGGAGACTTGTCATCCCATACAGATTCGAGGGTATGTACTGGACGAGCTGCATAGAGAGTATAAGACACATGAGACGAGTGAAGTCGTGAACATCGTACACGATGCGCTCGGCTGCGACGCAACGGGGAGCGCCTGCTGTTCGGACATCTGAGACAAGGGTCTCACATCGCGGCTGGCATCCGCAGGTTTGGGAGGTTTTTCTGCAATATGACCAGTGTTTGAGAAG
Source organism: Fibroporia radiculosa (assembly GCF_000313525.1). Lineage (NCBI taxonomy): Eukaryota > Fungi > Basidiomycota > Agaricomycetes > Polyporales > Fibroporiaceae > Fibroporia > Fibroporia radiculosa. The sequence continues at coordinate 45,715 of NW_012133377.1, read as the reverse complement.
TCAAAGTCCTTCCCTGATAGACTGGCATTTAAATCTATTGCAGGCAGAGCGGACCGATAGACTCACCAACGACACCGGCTCCACCGAATGTCTCGTCGTTCAGCTCATCTCCACGCTCCTGGAGCTCCTCCCCGAGACCATCATAGCTCTCCTCACCCCACGTGTAGACAGCAATGTCCTCACTCTCCTTGCCTGCACCCCCGCTTCCTCTAAACTTACGCTTTTCACTTTCTAAGTTAAGTGGCTGTTCAAATCCAAAGAAAGACATGCGAGTGCATGAAGTTTATTGCAGAAGGTAGACCAAGATGGACACAATTCACGAACAGAGGAATCGAGCTGAGCAGAAGTGAAAGTTGTCGTGGAGATTGCACCTGGACTAACGCAAAGACTGTTATGTAATTGTCCTGCTTGTAAGCGCCTGTATGTGCATGCTCGCATCTGCGCTTAATGTCGGTCGACTCTGGGGCACGGAGCGCTCCTTTTTCATCTAGAAGTTTTGTACTCCCACAGCGAGCATCTATGGTTTGATTTCGTTGGAAGACCCGAAGAACGACAATAAAATTAGTTTGCAAGACAGCAGAGTGGCGTTTACAGATCAAACAATGGATCGTGCAGGCATAGCAAATCCCATACATCGTGCACAGTATCAATCGTATCTTCGCATCCCGTTAGCTCAATTCTGCGCATACTCCCTCGTTCGACCAGGGTCTCCTCCGAAGCAGGCAAGCCAAGAAGATCTAGTACAGGCAACTGGTCCCACGGAGGCAAACCATGGTCAGGCAGGTCCAATAGTCCTGTAGCATTGGAATGCAAAAGATCGGGGAGTGCCATCAGTGGCAGGAGGAATAATCTCTTCTTGCGCAAATATACTTCCTTCGGTACGTCCTTAACGTGAGAGCCGACTTCCAGATGATTCGTCGAAAGTGAGACGTATCCGTCGAAATTAGGGTAGAGCATGACGTAGCCGCGTAGGTACGCGAGCTCGATGAAATACTTCTTCCAAGAACGCATCCACTTGTTTGAGCGCACGCCGGGGGCAACCACCTGGTCGGCGTCCCACGCGTACTCGGAAAGGCGGAGGGAGAGGTATGCGTGAAACTCGCGCCAGTGTTCCGGAAAATATACCGCGCCCCAGCTACATGGGATTTGGGATAGATAAGGAGTGCTCGGGTCATCAATACCTGCTGCAGTAAAAACGTCGCGAGCATTGAACGGATGTCGACCTTCAGGACGTAGCTCAAGGTTTTTCTGCTGATACAGGCTGATACCAAACATTCTTGATGAACGATCTTCCGACCGGCCATACCTAGGAGTACATCAGAGCCCATTTTGCGTTCCTCCAAATTGCGACACGAACCTATAATGGAGTAAAGCGAGTTTTGCCCAGGCGTAAAACAAGGGTGACAATTCTACGTCGTCCTCTAGAATCAAGCCGTAAGAATCGGTGGAGTGTGGATACCAGGACTCAACAACTGCTGGAAGGAGACCACCATGTACTACACGACGGTGGAGGAACACCTGTCCCTTATCCCACTTGAAGGATTCTACAATCTGGGATGTCTCCCGGTCTGCCGTCTGTTCCAAATTGACTCGTAGATCTGGTGAGTCTCCAAAATATAGTGCGCTCGACAGCGATGTGAGAAGGCGTGCGAGGGAATGTGGTCGATCGTTCGTAATCACGGAGATATCGATATGAGGCTTATGCCAATCTAATTGCTGATATTAATATGGCATGAGAAATATTAAATAGTGGTGCGCACTTTCTAGTTCCCGTGGAGTCAAAGATCCTATCCAATCGCAGTAAGGTAGATCGTCTGCAGGTAAATGAATCACAGTGAAACGTTTGTTCTGACTAGCCGTTTTAGGCTGGAATACTTCGTCAAGTAAGACCAACTTTGATATCGTCGTGACCACGATATCTGGCGTGATCGGTTGACAGTTGAACCAGGTCAAAATTTCAGATGCCAGTTCGAATCCAGATGATTGAGTTGGAAGAAAGTGATAATCCAAGTTACAATCCTCGAGAATCAGTTGTCTTACGCCAGTGAGAACCGCCATTTTCAAGTGATCTGTGCGAACGAAGAGGGCGGCATGAATTTTATGCCCGTCTTGCCGCCATCGACAAGCAACCCCAGAAAAGCGTGTCAAGTCCAGCAATGACGTGAAGACAAGCAGGAAGGTTCCCGATGCGAGCGTCGAATCAACTCCCGCATTACGTGTTTTATTAGCGAATAATTCTATGGGCTTTTGATCCAGAAGCGGGTTCGAGATTATAGGCAATTTTTGCGAGCTCAAGGCTGTATCTTCTGTCATATTCGAACACCAGCTCCCAAGTCCTTCTCCAGATCCTACAACAAATCCCCCAGCCGAGTCGGCCCGAGTTCGAGCAATGCATTTTCCCAAATCTAGCCAGATACCGTATGCGCCCTCTCGGCTGAGATTGAAGCCAAAGCTGGATATAAACGTTGCAGGAATGACGAACGGAGGAACTAAAAATGTAGCCAACTGAGGTGTACGCGACGATGAGAGGCAGATGTGCTTCGAATCTCTCAAGACAAAACCACGGGGGCCAATGGGCAACATTGTTGAAAACGGCTCTAAGAGCATCAATGCTTCACGACTGCGAACGTCTATCGCATCCAGGCCATTTTCGCAAAGGATAAGGACGAAGGGAGACGTTGCTTGCGATGCAATGCGAAGGGTCGCAGAGTCTTGCTCTTCATCAGTCGACCATGGACGGACCGTCAGCTCAATGTGAGCAGAGTGGCCGCCTGATGCAAGAGCAGACAGAAGTACTCTTCTCACTCGCGGGATCACAGCCACTGGAGAGAGAACAATAATATCCGATAGGTATTGTGAGTAGCCGAGGATGTCGCCAAGCCGACTTTTCAAATCGGAGACGGATGACTGTGTTACAGGGAGAACAGCGGTGAGAGCCAAAGATCCGGAGGTAGCAATATTTTCAGCTGTAAATGCGCTCTGCAGTCGTGACAGTTCATCTTCGCTTGTGGGTTTCTCGGCGCCCAAGCCATGAGAGCGGGATCGGTTCAGCAGTGCGTCCGGGCTAAAACGAACGGAAGAATTTGCGTGACTTGGATGATGTATGTTGATGTCATGCGTACGAATCAATGCAGAGTGTTGGACGAGGAAGACGCACAAACACAAGAGGAAGAGGCTCCATAGCACGCACAATCTGTTTGTCGTCATAACCAGACCTCCACCCGCACCCATGCGACGAAGTTCAAGAAACTGTGTCTGAGGATGCAAATGTAACGAAGGCGAATGCACAAACAGCACAACCTGCCTTTTCCGTATTTAGTCTCGTAAGGAATGCTTAAGCGCTCAGGTATGCTCTAGCGCTGGGCGTAAATTGTCGAGACCTCGACGATCAGTATTATAGCCACGAATACCGCGGTTTTGCACAGCAGTCGTCCATTCCACTTGAATTTCCAGAGCTAGTTCGCATGGCGCCACCAAAATCGACAAAGAAGACGTCTACTCAAAAAAAGGAAAAACTCTTCCACCCACAATCTCGCAAGGCCGAACAACTTGCACGAGTACAGAATCGCAAGGGGAAGTTAGCAGAACTCGCCAAGGCGCGGATAGAAAAGCAGAGATTGCAAGGTGTGGATATATTCTTATGCATCCACATTTCCACCAGTTGATTCTTTCTAGCTGACATTCATTCATTCTTCTACAATTCATTGCAACCGGAAGGTGTCCTATCGCTAGAGGAGCTCCACGCCATTGTCAAAGACGTCTGGCTAGCTCGCTTCGATTCCGATCTGGAAGAGGAGAGGGCCACGAGGCGGAAGGGCCGGCCAAAAAGTGCCAAGGAACAAAGATTGGAGGAGCTGAAGCTGCGAGAGGCCGAAGAGTATCGCACGGGTCTCGGTATGTCGTCCCCCCATCTTATTCTCATTCTGCAATTTAATAAGTAGTGTTTATGTTACTCATAGAGGTGGTTGATCTCACGCATCCCCCAAATGTAAAGCTGTTCCGGCGATGGGACCAGAAAGAGGTCGCATTTATCCAGCAATTGCGCCTTATACGAATATCAAGCGACTCTCCGGACACCATTATTGTCTCGCGCCCTGGACAACACATCTCCCTCCTGCGCGATAGTCAGACAAATCAGAATGTTGCAGGTCAAGCAATGGATTTGGACACAGATACAACACCGCTCCTACTCGAACCGCCATCACGCTTTGCATCGACAATCGCAACGATGGATGGGACCACGTAGGTTTATGGCGTATTGTTCAAGTAGACGTCGCCGACGGTTGCACCTTTTTCCAGCTCGGGCCCAATGTATGCATAGATCAATGATTATGTATCACGCGCAGATTGTACCTAGTATATGGCCAACAGAGCTTATGTGTATGTCTCATTCCCTACATCTGATTCAAGTAAATCGCGCCTCTAGATGAACTTATCATCTTGAATAGTTTGATCCCATGCGAGCAGGACGTAGAGGCTGCAGTTGACTGGGATGGTCTATATCGCATCGATATGAAATCTCACCGAGCATGCACAACTTCGACGAATCGGTCATCTTCCTCCAGCATTGGACTGCGGCTCGGTAGTGGAGACGTTGTCGGCGCCGAATCAAGGTCCCACTCCCTCCGCAACCGGTTATACACCAGCTTCAAACTCGTTGCCGCACCCTTTTCCAACACCAAGCTCAGCTGAACGATATACCCAGCCATAATCTGTATCGCGTTCGGCCGGTGCACCTCCACACGAAAGCGCACGCCCTTGAGAGGCGTCATGATGCCTCGCGGGTTGCGGGCGTCATCCAGCCAGCATTTCAACGTTAGCGTGTCGGACATCTGCCCCGCGCGCTCGTCAGGAGGCATGTTAGCTAGTGCAACGGACACGCCCATCTCCTCAAGCAGCTCGCGGCAGATATGGATCGTCGCGTGCGGTTCATCAATCGAGAGCAGGTGGTACGTCGTCGGCTTGAACTTGAATAAGTGCCCAAACCAGCGCCGCTTTGGCGTCGACGGCAGCGCAAATGATCCTTCCGACAGCCCGGACAGTCTAGATGCGGGGGAAGTGGGAGATATACCATCCTTCCTCTTCTTTCTGAGCTTCCCGCGTTCAGCATTGGGCGGTTCGAGGATTTGCACGCGACGGTCCATTCCTGAAAACGATTTGCGTTTGCGTACACATCCGAGGTTCGTGTTGACCGTTAGCTGTGGATGTGGTGTGGCATTCTCCTTGTCTCCGCCCCTGTCTGGACGCTGAGGTGATCTGGGTCTGACGCTGAGAGGACGAGTCGTGCTGTCAGGATATATATAATCATATAGTTTCGTGTCAAATGTCTCGGTCGATGCGAGCTTTTCCCCTCTCCGCACGAACCTAATGTCGTTGTTGCCGTGAGTTGCGGGACTTCTAGGACCCATCATAAATGGGGTCGGTGGTGGAGCAGCAATGCTACCCGGGGAGCCCAGTGGGTCCGCCGTCGGGCGACTCGGACAGGGACTACCCCCCACGGTTTGCATGACGTTCAGATGTTCGACAATCTGATTGAAGAACTGCTGTATACGCTCGTCTTGCACCACTGGTACCTGAAGCGACATGGGACTCGCAACGCTCGGCGTGGCCTGAGAAAACATACTAGACGCCAGAGCGGACGTGACGGAGGACGGTGGTTGTGGACACACAGATGTCGGCGTGGCCTGGCTCGAGACAGCCAAAGAAGAGCCTAAGAACGACAGCTGTCGCATCTGACTCAAGCCTGGAGTAGCAGTGACCGATGTATCTTCAGCGGTAAGACCCCTCGGACGATGCGGGGTAGGCAGACCAGCGCGAGGAGGTACAACATCGAGCACTGGATCGTGAGTTTCATCCTGTGAGGATGAATTTTTACCGTGCCGTCTGGAGGCACGTTTGGCCGCTAACCTCTCCTCGTCTTCGTCATAATTCTCTAAGTGCTTGGCGCGGTAGCGGACAAGCAGGTGATAGACACCTTTCTCCCACGTTTGCTCCTCGTTTGTCAGACTTATAACGATCTGCTCATCCGGCGTTCCATTCCAGAGCGTACGGAGGTTGGCGAAGATGTCCGGATCTATGGCATTAGCGTTGGCGAGAGGTCTGGCTATGTCGTCGAGGTTAGGAATATCACAATCCATCTTCTTAGGCTTGTGAGAAGTATAAAATGGATGCCTCAGGATGTCGGGGATAGTGATACGTTTGGAGACATCCTTCTGAAGCATCTTGTTGATAAGATCCTTCGCCCGAGGGTCGATGTCCACAGGCATTGTGAATGTCCCAATCTTAACTTTCTCCAACAACGTTGGTAAGTCCTCGTGGTCGAAGGGAAGCCTTCCGGCGAGTAGAGCATACAAGATAATGCCACAAGACCAGATATCAGAGTAAGAACCATCATAAGCTTGACCCATGATGACCTCTGGTGCAGCATAATGGGGGCTTCCACACGCAGTTCGTAGCAGGTCGCCTCTTCCTTGCCATGCAGCCATGCCAAAGTCCGCTACCTTTATATTCTTGTTACGGTCGAGAAGTAGGTTTTCCGGCTTCAGGTCACGGTGCGCGATGTTGAAGCGATGGCAGTAATGGACTGCGGTAATGATCTGCTGAAAATATTCAAGAGCCTCGGCAGAAGACAAGCGACCTTTGTTGCACAGATAGTCAAAGAGTTCTCCGCCTTCGACGTATTCCAAGATCAGATACAGCTCGCTAGAAGTCTCCCAGACGTCGTAGAGGCGCATAATGTTAGGGTGTTCAATCAGCTTCATTATGACAATCTCCCTCTCGATACTATGCAGAATTCGTTCAGCTTCGTCGCCAAGACTATGAAGAGAGACTCGGGAGTTGAGAAGAGCATTCTTAGAGACTATTTTCACAGCAGCATATTGACCAGTCTTGATGTGCCGTGCGATTCTGACGCGACCTAAGCCCCTGTCAGCAGTAGTCAATTTTCAAGCGCATATCACGGACCTGAGCTCCCCTTTCCAATAGTTCTACCGACCTTCCAGAGGCCGATCATCTTTGGGTCGTCTTGCTTCTTATTCCGACGAGGGATGTGGGACACGTCCGCGCTGGTCATGATAATAGATTATTTGAAAAAATTAGTGAGGAGCAGGTATTGGTGAAGTGCAAATAATGTTTGCAAAGAAAAAGCAAGATGCGGCGGACATTGTGACCCAGCTTGGAGAGGCTGAATTGGCAGACGTCGATTCGTGTCGTCAGCCGCTGCCCCAGTGACACTATCACGTGCGACGCGTTCAGAGCGTGACAAAATCACATGCCTCGACTGAGAGTATGTCACAGTGTCATTGATTTACTACGCAATCGACTGGATCACGGTCGCGCTTGCTCTGCTCTGCTTCCTCCAACATGATCGCTCTGCAGCAGGCTGCTCCCGTACCAGATCCTCTCTCAGTCCCGTCAAATGCCCCAGAACACTGCCCAGTACGTTATCAGATCTATTTGGCTCCATCCATTAATCGCGCTTCAGGGTACCGAGTCCGAGCTTGCGGGCAAGGCGGATGCCTGCGCCGGCTGCGCGAATCAAGAAATTTGCGCATCGGGCCAGACAAAAGGCCCAGATCCGGCACTGCCTCTCATCCGCCAGCGTATGTCTACCGTGAAGCGCAAGATTTTGGTCCTTTCTGGAAAGGGCGGGGTCGGCAAGTCCACTTTCACCGCCCAACTTGGCTGGGCATTCGCAGCAGACGAACACCTACAGGTACCAGTCTTCCTTGACACGCGACTACCTTAGTTTGACCCGTCACGTTAGACTGGTATCATGGACGTAGATATATGCGGCCCATCCATTCCCACTATCCTCGGCATCGCGACTGAGCAGGTCCACTCTTCGTCTTCCGGCTGGTCGCCCGTGTACGTTCAGGATAACCTCGGCGTCATGTCGGTCGGTTTCATGCTTCCCTCATCAACGGATGCAGTCATGTGGCGCGGGCCAAAGAAGAACGGGCTCATATCACAGTTCCTCAAGGATGTGGACTGGGGCGAGCTCGACTACCTCGTTATTGACACGCCGCCCGGCACATCCGACGAACACCTCAGCGTCGTACAATACCTCAAGGAGAGCGGCATTGACGGCGCTGTTGTCATCACCACCCCGCAAGAGGTTGCGCTGCAAGACGTGCGGCGTGAAATAGACTTTTGCAAGAAGGTTGGCATCAATGTACTTGGACTAGTGGAGAACATGTCTGGCTTTGTATGCCCGAGTTGTAGAAACGAGTCGCAGATCTTCAAGCCGAGCACAGGCGGCGGACGGAGACTTGCGCAGGACATGGGCGTGGACTTCTTGGGTGCTGTGCCGCTCGACCCTCGTATAGGAAAGAGCGCGGATTATGGTATTAGCTTCCTGGACGAGTATCCCGACAGTCCAGCAGGCACGGCGTATTTAGGCATCATTGATAGTCAGTACCTCATTAGATGTCTCAGTGTTTGGGCTGACGTTCCTCTAGAAATCAAGCAGAAACTAGGAGACTAATTTGGGATCTCAATTCAACTCAAGCTTATACATCATCTTGTCTATGCAATCATGTATCGATACATATGTATATCCGACATGTATCTCGTATACTTGCAGTCGGACTGATGAAGAATTTACAAGTGCGGCGCCCGGCGCTGCCTTGTACATCTACCTGTACATCTAGATCATCTAAGGTAAGCAGCGTAGTGTATCTCTCGTTATGCATTTCTACTCCGGCGCACCGTTCTTCGCCTCGGCTTGTAAAGGTTGTGACTTTCGCTTTTCTTTCATCCTGATTTGCGGCGGTGAGTCAAGCTCCTGTGGCATCTCTGATGGCAGCGCTTCATCCCGTTCTACGATATATCGCCCTATGGGGGCAATGTCGGCCAATCCCCCGGCAAGGCCCTCACCACTCTCGTAAATCGACACTGTGGAGAGTGTACGCAACAATTTGCGGGTACCGTCACTGCTAAACATCGACGCCGTCCGCGACCGCGCAGGCACGACGTAATCCTGGGTGGGAAATACGACAGTGCTCGAGCCGCCCTGCGCATTCGATACTCCCAATTCCGTCGGCGATAGCGTTTGCTGCCGTAGCTGCGACGTCGAGTGCGCTGAGTACGTCGAGTTCGTCCGGGAGAGGGTGAACATGCTAGAGCGTCGCGCGTACACCACGACCGGATCGACACGTTCCACTTCAAGGACTTGCTCATCTGGCTGCCTCTCCCCTAGCCGGGTTTCGAAGCTCTCTGTTCTGCGCATTTCTGGAGGTGCTTGGTATGATATTTCTGGAGACGGGAAGAACACTGATTCAGATGGGGGCTGTAAGTGCTCTGCCATTTCTCGAATCTCTGCCAGTCTTCGCTCGGTATCGCGAGTGGGAGAGCTGCGGCCACTCGTAGGAAGTTCGACAGCGACTGTCCGTACCTCTCGCCTGTAATCTTCAATCTCATGTAGCAGCGCTTCCTTGTATTCCTCGAGTGTCTCGAGGGCTTCGAGGGTATGCCATCGCTTGAACTTCTCCGGGCAATCAGGTTCGTCGGTATCATCGTGGTAAGAAGAGAGAAATGGGTGTTCCAATGCTTGCGCAACCGTAATCCGGGATGAGGGATCAAAAGCGAGCATCTTGGTGAGAAGATCAACAGCTAACGGCATGTATAAATCAATAAAGTCCTGCATGAACAGGTATTCCGCGGACCTTGATGATCGACGAGTGGTAAGATGTCTGAGAAAGGTACTGTCTTTTTATGAGGCAAAGATTTAATATACGCCTGAGCCTGGAACACATTTATCAACCAGGTGCTTATCTTGGCATTAAGGACTTGCCTTTTGGCTGGCCATCCGCTGAACGACCTCCTCATCTGGGGTTCCTGTATCAAAGGGTTGTAAGATTCATCCAAAGTAATCAAGGACCTCACTTACCCAGCATCTCGAGGATCTTGTTCAATTGGTCCACTGTCAATAGTAAGAACACTGATAATAGGGCACAGGAAAGGTAATATAAGCTAACCGTAGCTGGAAACAGGACCGAATATCAGTTTGTGGCAAATGCGCACGATTGGTTGACTCACTCCTTTCCTTTGAATAGAGGTCTGCCGAGCATCAACTCGGCAAAGATACACCCCACTGACCAGACGTCAACTATAACAGAAAGTATCAGTACCAGGGCACGCGAGAACAACCGGATACAAACTAGCAGTATTGTAACCCCTTCAGACATACGGGTGTCAATCATTAGACTCGCCCAGCTGAGGTAGAAGACTCGCCTAAATGCAAGCATAATCTCTGGTGCGCGATACCATCGCGTCGCTACATACTCCGTCATGATCGTAGGATTCTCGTCTAATTTTGATTCAAACCCCCTACTCAAGCCGAAGTCGCAGATCTTAAGCTCGCAGTCTGCGTTCACGAGAAGATTTCCCGGTTTGAGGTCGCGATGCACGACGGACGCGGAATGGATATATTTCATCCCTATTGGACGTGCATATTGAGTGGTCAGACGGGCATAATGCGAAGAAACATACTGAACCTCGAAGAATCTGGTAAACAAAGTATTGGACATGCTCTGTGGTAAGATTCTGACCTGACTTGATGACTTGGTACAGATCAGCTATAGGAAGATTGTTGAATATACAAATGGAGCAGAATGGTCAGAGACGGACCTTCCATTGGCTTAAAACACGACAATGGAGAAATGATGAGCGCACGTGTCATTCATGAGACATCATACTGACCTCCATAAAAATATATCTATAGGCATAATCAGCTCGCGCTCAAAGGTGACAAATAAGAGACGCGCATTTCACTCAAATCGGGCGTGCAGTCGACATCAATGAGACCTGTAATGTTTTCATGATTAAAATGTCTGAGGAGCGTTATTTCTCGTAGCGCCCTCTTCGCAAGTGAAATCTTCTCTGCCGCACGAGAGACCATCTTGATGGCGACCGGCTCTCCAGAGATTTCGTCTGCGGCAGAGCTAGAGGAAAATATCGTCGGTAAAGGCGAATCTCGATCATAGGATGCTGGGCAGACTTACATTACATATCCATACGCACCTGAACCCATTTCACGGATTAGCTTCCAACGTTTCTCCACATGGAACGCCTTCCCGAACGACGACATGAGGGTATGGTAACCTCTATGACTCTGCCATGAGTCTTGGTATCATGGAGTAATGAGATCACTTACCGCCGCCGCAGATTATCATGGGAGCGAGTACGCGGTGTTGTTCGCGTGCGCGATCGCCCTCTAACTCTGTCACCGGAAGACTCAACGGGGGAAGGCTGTGGAGACGACGACTCCCCACGTCCATTCTTCTTTGGGTCACCCCCGTGATCTTCGTCATCGATTCTCGAGGCCCGGGGGTTAGATTTTGACGACTGGCCGTTCGGGATGGCTGTAGCCATCGTTCAAAGGTGGATGAGCGCTTTTAAGTTCGATGACTGTCACTGTTATGGGTGAAAAGGCTGTCTGTGGTAGTAAGGTGGTCAGGCAGGAGCGTATCGGTGGAAATGGGCAAAGATAACGCGCTGGAGCAAAGTATCGGTTAGGAGGATGCGGTAGATAATTACATACTGAAGTGGCTGGAATGGGGCAGGTATATGCCAGACCAAACATACTCGCCCAATCCGGAATCGACGATGGAAATGATGCAATCTCGATGCCCACGTAATACCGCCGCGACACTATCTACCCGAACCTCAGGAGGCCTCTTATCTCCCATAGGCAAACATTTCAATAGACTCATAGAATGGACTCAGGAGGACAATCTCAATAAAGGAGGCCTCGGAGCTGAACACAATCAAACAAGTCCAACTCAAACCAGCCGTTATATTGACTGTGTCCGGACAGGAACCATCACCAGTAGTACATTTAGACGTTTAAATACACCGTAGCTTTGCACTATACAACTTGTCCACCTCCACCATCATATGTTCCATTCCCCTCGCTCAGTGCACCCGAAACTTCGAGATGCGACCGAGGGATCGCCCTCCATCTTCTCGCGTGGAACAGTCGTCATTCCTCTCCTCTTGATCAGCCACCTCCCTTCCGGCACCAAGTGGTGACTCAGGCGTTGCATTTTGCACGATATCCGTCCCAGTAGAAACTACTCGACCCCGGCCGTCGGTGACAAAGTCAAATGAATGCTCCTCCGAATCTGCCTGCATAGCCGCTGGGTGACGAACTCGGCTGCTTTGAGGTAACACGCCAGACGACGTTCGAGATCGTCCACGATGACTGTCGCGTTGGCGTCCGGACACAGCATTGCTCCAAACAACTCTTCCCCGACCATCTGTAAGAAAAGGTGGGTCTGCATCTTGCAAAACCTCGACATCAAGAGATACGACTTTCTCCTGGTCTTGAAGAATCTGTGACGACACCCGATTGACATTGCCCTCATTGATTGCAACACTGGTATTTAGAAGGTCTTCGCTGTCCCGAACCTCTTGAGTCTGGGCTATAATTTTATCCGGACTGTCCGATTGCGCTTCGATATCGCCAGCTTGCTGAACGTCCACTGTCATCGGTACTTGTCGGAGATCGTCCAAAGACAGTTCATCGGAGGGAAGATTGCGTCTCGGGACAACAGTACTAAAGCGTGAATGTGGGCTGAACGAAAGTCGATTCCCAGATGATTGTGGTGTATGGTTCGTCATGTCCACATCCACTGCCGGCACTACGGCGGACAACGATCTCGACTCTGTCACATCATCATCTAGAGGTGCCTGCGCAATAGAAGATACCGCGATGCTTATCCCATGTTCGTCAGGCATGGCCGTCACTTCTTCATCTTCGCTGCTGATTCGCATGTTGAGAAAGCCCACCTACGAGAAAGGCCCCACGAACGAATCGATCTATCAGAGATAATTCAAAGAGGGCCGCACACAAACGGATAAGTGACGTACCAGGCTTTCCACCATGGCCTCCGTAACCGATCTGTCCACTTCGGGTGTTGATGGGGTTGACGAATCCGTATCGGATACCTGTCCATCATTCGCAGTGCGGTTCAAAAATTCCTGGAGAGAAGCGGCCAGAAACGCCAGCCTTGTATTTATATTGCGACGGGAAGGTGGGACACCAGAAGGGCTACGAGCTTCAAGTTCATCTGGTGAATAGTCAAAAAATTCCCACATGCCCGATGACTATAGTTTAAATTAGCCGTATGAACTAAATCAGGGGAAAGGGATCTTACGTTCGCGCGATGTTCAACACCATGGGAGAAAGTGTAGGGTGTCCCATCCTGATTGAGATGTTGATAGAAACAGTCTTTGCCAAACGGACAAGAGCGATTGGAAGGCGAAGATTGCTGGAAAAATCTATGGCAGAGTCTCTCGTCAATAGGCGCTAGTGAAGGCACTAATAACCACAATCCCTACCGACATGGTACCCTTGCCATACTTGCTTTGTATCTTTCTATAGTAGCAAGCTTGCCGGGATGTCCGTCGGGGTAGAATTGGCTTGAAGGAGTGACGAATCGCGATTGGATGCGACAGAGCGGACATTGCTTTAGGACACCAGAGAAGACAATATCATCGGACTTCCCCTTGCGATCGCGCCATTCCTGTATACACTGAAAATTTATAGGTGAGGACAATCTATCGTCAAAGGCGAAATAATGGTACCTGCAGACAGAAAACGTGACTACATCCATCTGAGTAGCATTCGTTAGTCAACGATATACGACATAGTTCCGTGACATACCAAGCAACCCATACGTGATCGGCTTCTCGTAGCAAATGGAGCACAGATGATTTCCCTCTTCACCGGCTGTGTCTACAGAGATAAATTCGGAGGGGGATTTTGTAGAAGCATGCTTGAACCAGCACTTGTCGCCACGGCGACAGTACCCTGCCATGAAATATCGGCAGATCTTGCTCTTGTCATAGGGTGTCAGCTGCTCGGATTCACCATGCAAGAACTTGCACGCGTCTCCAGCAAAACAACCTCTCTCTGTTTTACTAAGTGACAGCATAAGTAAACCATCATGATTACCAACACAAACGAACACACTAGTATCGACATATCCCTCTCGCTTTTGATGTTACTGGCCGCTCAGCGCTCATAAGCCCGGGGTGCTGATACGAAGTGTTCAGTCGCGAAGCTCGTCAAACAGCGACTACAATTCGATCCAAGGGCAGTTGGGGAGTCTTTATATGGAATTTATTACAGCTAGTAATAAAGACATGCGATTGCGAGCGGATGGTGTAGTGAAGGGCTGAGAGTCTGAGACGAACTCTGCGGAATCGAGAAGCGGGGTAACTCTATATGGGGCGCTCATTTCGAAGCTTAGTCAGCCAGTTTTGAGCCACGCGCTGCTCCGCCACTGACCAGTATCCAACTTGTACTTAACAGCCCACTCGGCGGTATGTCGTTGCCATCGACGAGCATAACCAGACACCAGCTAGTCACAGCTCTTGGCTCGAAGGCCCCCACATACTGGGAAATTTTAAAAGAATACTTGGCCGCGCGAATATCGCGCACAGAATTTGATGAGCAGATCAAGGACCTCTTGGATACCACACATCTCGGTGTGCTATATTTTAGATAGGTCGTTCAACTCGGACTTATTGCGACCATTTTCCCTTAGTTCAACTACATAACTCCTTAATTGTATCGTTGTTTGATACCTCAGCACATCTTGCACCTCCGACTCCACCTCCAGACGTTCCTAAGCCACCACCCCGCAAACGCCGCCGCACGCTACCATACCAGGGATCTGACAGTACAGACACGATCACACTTAGATCAAATCGGTTGAAGAAATGGACTGTGAGTCTGGGGAGGCGGGAGCGAGACCGGGTGAGACATCTCGAGTCTTGCGCTGGGCCGTTGGACGCACCCTCCCAATACAGGGACGAGATCGCCGCCGAGCGAGGGATGCAAGTTCTTTCTGAACGAGGAGGTGCGTCATTGTGTGTTGCTAGTTCCCTTGCTTTTGCTGACGCGACGCAGATCCACCCGGAACTCGACTACCTCTGCATCTTGCGTCAGTGTCACGCGGCTTTACTTTACAACATATTTCGGACCGCATTACACTGATCTCAGCGCAGCATAACCTTAGCGCACCTTCAAAGGTCGTATCTTCTTTAATGATGCTAGCGTTCGAGGTGCGCACGTTGTCCTCTGTATACGTCCCAGGCGCTCATATATGCCGCAGGCGAAGTTGAAGCAGCTTATTAGCCAAGCGCTAGCACTCACGTCCACCTCACATGCAATTACCTCTATCCGTACATCGTCACGAACGAGCAACAACTACATTCTTTCCGCATCCTCATTTGATGCCCTGTTCACCTTATCTCCCGCGGTGCTTCCGAACAAGTCGGCGGCAGCTATGCGGATGGCTCTGGGCGACAACGACACGTACGAAGATGACATCCCGTTGAAGGATCGTGATATGAATGACCGTCGATGGCAGCTGCTTGCGCTGTTGAGCGAGCGCAGTGCGGTCAAGGAGACGCTACGGACATTGGCGTGAGGGGCGTAGAATCGTGTAGAGCATGTGATCGTCGTCTCCGCGCGGACGATAACAAGGAATAGGTGATATCGAAGCGACGTACCTTCTCCTGTTTGCTTATAATCATCGATACCGTTCGATAGCGTTGGTCGCAGTCGTTGTGTACCACCGGCACCGCGGGCCGGTCCTTGCGTTATGACATACTGTTCACCACCAGAACTTCCGACGGGTCGCCGAGGTGCTGATACTCTGATTGCCTAGATTCTCTGCTATAAAATCCCGCGTCGTGCGTGAGATGGATTCAAACACGATTCTTTGTGCTTGATATCTGTACAGCATGGCGTTCACTCAACCATTCGTGCTGCGTTGGGGTGTGGTTTCCACCGGAAGAATTGCCATGGAGTTCGTTAAGGTTAGCATACGCTTGCCCTCCTTGCATGTTCACATCCGAACTAAGTACATCATATAGGATTGTTTGATTAATCCTGCTACGTATGAAGAAAATGTCTCTATATGTGTCCTGATGGCCTGATATGCCTCAACATCTATTCAGGCGCGACACTACAGACGTCGCCCACAAGGTCATCGCTGTCGGCTCTCGTAATGGTAATGTGCAACGGGCGCAAGATTTCATCACTGCGTACGGTTCCGGTGCAGCCATCAAGGCATACGGTACATATGAGGAGGTGTACGCTGACAATGTACGCTTACTTCTTTTGTACCGTTATCAGTATTGATCATGATATGATAGGAAGTCGATGCTATCTACATTGGTGAGTTTGGAATGCCAGCTGTACCACAGATATCTCGATCTATACCTGTCTAGGCTCTCCTCACACACAACATTATGACAACGCGCTCGCCGCACTGCTCGCTGGCAAACATGTGCTCTGCGAGAAGGCGACTACTTCTAATGCGGCTGAGCTGCGACACCTCCTCTCCGTCGCGAAGGAAAAGAAGCTCTTCTTTATGGAAGCGATGTGGACGCGCTTTCAGCCGCTCACAAAGGAGGTGAAGAGACTTGCGGAGGAAGGTGCCCTCGGTGACCCGGTGGTGCTGCACGCGGATCTCTCGCACGACTTCCAGCCAGAGAGTATGATTCATTTTGTACCATGCAAGCATCTAATTGATGGGATTCTCCGCAGCGCTTCCGCAGACTCACAGAATGCTTGATCCCTACTTGGGCGGAGGTGCACTGCTCGATTTGTGAGTCACCAAAATATAGCAAAATCGAATGCTGAACGCTCGCTGCATGTTAGGGGACCATACCCGATGATCTGGGTACGTGGTCAATCATACTATCACAATCACATCCAAAAATAAACTGTCTGACCACAAACCCGATCAACAGACAGTACTGGCTCTTTACGAACATCCATCAAACAAGAAGGCATTGCCCACTAGCATTAGTGCTTCCATGGTGAAGAGTCCCATCACCGGCGTTGATAGCAGTACGAGCTGGACGGTGAACTTCACATCGGCGCTGCGCGCGCAGGCGATCCTCAGCTGCAGCATGACCATCCCCACCGCGCAGTTTGGCGCGACAATTCGTTACCAAAACGGCAACATCATTATTGGTACACCCATCTTCAAGCCGTCGACGCTCACGGTACAATACTTTGACAAGCCAGGCAGTGGCAATGTCGTGCGCGAGGAAAAACGTGTCTTCGAGTATGTTGGTGGAGGCTGGTACTATGAGGCGGATGAAGTCGCCAAATGCGTGAGGGATGGGAAACTGGAGAGCGACCTATGGGGACACGACAAGAGTCTCCTCCTGATGGACACATTTGATGAGGTGAACTCCATGGATGATCTGCTCTGACCTGCTGGGTTCATGTCTCTTTCATCACCAGGTGCGCCGTCAAGGAGGGTACCAGCTGCCAGCTGGTGTAGAGAAGGTAGTGTAAAAGTTATAAAAGTTGTGATAGAACAGCAAGGAAATGGCAAGTAGCACTTGTCACCATATTACTGAAATTCAGGACATGAGAATGCACCCGTTTGCACATGTAAAACAAAATGTCAAGTTGCGTACTGTGTCTTGATGTCTTCACTCGTTCGAAACAGCATCAACAGCTATCTAAAAAATCATCTGAATCGTATGCTCCAGAAGCTATTCTTCTGGAGAAGCCTGGAAGAACCCATTTGACTAGGTATAATCCTTGAGCATATATTCAGACGTAACTTTACACAATTTTACACAGAATATATTTTACTCGTCCGCCCCGTCTCTTCTAACCCTGCTGCCTGTCAGTGCATATCAGTACATAGCTCCTTGATCAAATGGCAAACAATGAAAGAAGGGTCAGATTAAACGAACTGCTTGCCAAAGCAATCAGCCCGAAGGTAGCTGAGTTAGTGTTCTGCAATGCAGGGAAAACCCTACTAAAGCCAAATGCCTCAAACATCATATAAAAGTAATACAAGAGAAGACAAAAGGGAGAACGCGCTGAATACTCACTGGCATAAACCTCATCCAAACACAGCTTCAGAGAATCTACCATCGCAAGCACCGAGTGTCGACAACAGTGAAAGTGCAGTACGGTGAACCGGACGGGGCTGTGGACAATTTATACGCTGGCGAAAATTCCCAGGCAACCGCGACCAACTCCGACGCTCGTGACGCGGCTGGTGCCGCTCGCTCGTTCGTGCATATAGCATCTTGTTCACCACGCTGCCTGCATCTGAGCTGCAGACCGCCGTCCACAATGTCGACACCGTATCCAGAATCCACCCCAACCGCCTACAATACACCCACACCCACCGCGGCTCGGGCTCCAGCGCCGCAACCGCAGACCCCCGACCTCTCTCAGATCGCAAGCACGTCCGGCCAGTCCCAGACGCAGCCTTCGTCCCGCCAGGCAGCAGAGGAAGCGCGGAAGGACAGGACACTGACCGAGTTCCTTCTCATGTTGGATGAATATGAGCCATTGGTACGTTCTAGGTGCTGAGGGTGGAAGTGTGTCTTGTTGCAGGGAGACGGAAGCGTGGATAATGCGCGCGGTGTTGACCCGTGTCTTGTCCTCAGATACCCAACGAGGTCACGGATTACTATCTACAGAGAGTAGGCTTTGAGTGTGATGACGTGCGGTTGTACGTAGACCTTCTGTGATCTAGGTAGTGGACGTTGATTGTTTTCACTCCCACAGAAAGCGACTCCTATCGCTAGCAGCGCAGAAGTTCGTCTCGGATATCGCAGCGGATGCGTACCAGCACGCACGGATACGAGCCAACGCAGGGGGACGTGCTCGTACGAACCAGCCCTTGGGGCCCGCTTCGGCTAGGGCAAGTGCCCATGCTTAGTGACATTCATGAGTGCTGACGGATGTTTCCTTTCCACAGGACAAAACTAAGACGACTTTGATGATGGAAGATCTAAGTGCTGCGCTTGCAGAGTACGGAATCACGTCACGTAAACCGGAGTTCTACATGTGAGGTCGTTTCGTCAAGGATGGGGTTAGAGTATGGTTGCTGTCTGAACATTGCGGTTTGTATATTATTCTCATGCTGTCCATATAACGTTGCATGTGTATATTATCGCAATGCCATTGTTATTTGTTACGCATATTGACCGGAATGTCCATTCAAATACTACGTGAAGTTTGTGCGGACGCTTTGACTTTTCTGCGGCGATCCCTGCACAGCGATGATATGATCCGGAACAAAACAAACACTATATTTCAATAATGGCGTCCAAACTCCTTTATAATAGTGGACTTCACGATTGGATTTTTACCGTCTACGAGCATAAGGTGTAACTGCAAAATCCACATGAACAATGCGTAATAGCGGTGATAGCAACAATGCGAAACTTCTGGGGTTCTATACAGATAATATTTTGTACTTACCACACGTGTAATGTGTGGATTCCGCCGAACAGACAATCGTCTCAGCCAGGTATGACGATGTTCGCAGATAGAAATATCATGGATCCCACGAACAGAACATCCAGCAAATGATATTAATATAGTAGTAATGCTTGTCAGTCCTCTCGTATCGCAGCCTCTGAATAAACGCACAGGTCGCCAGTCAGAAACTAGCAGTGTCAAGACGAAAAGGAATCACTCACTGAAGAACTCGTAGGATAGCCAGCAAAGTGCATTACTCGGCATGAACGTCAGTACTCGTGGCGCGAGTCCACGCGTAAAGCCCTTCCACCCATCCCTTGCCCAAATGATTCTGAATGCGTCCATCATTCCCCTCGAATTCCGAATTTCCGGATCTTTCGATGTGCCCCTCGTCTGCAGCAGCGTCTTTGCCACGTCTAGCGGCGTCGTTACAGCGCCCGCAACACCACCTGCCAGGCCACCCGCGATGATGTGGGACGCGGGCGAGTATACACCGGATGGGTTCAACAGCGTCTTAATCTGCTCGTACGTCGTGAACTGCACAGCCGTGAAAGGGACAGTCATCGTCAGCGTAGTGGGGTATGATACGTAGAACGCGGAGAGGCCCTCAGTCGCGTAGACTGTGCGCGCGCAGGTGATGGCGGAGCGGAACTCAGACTGGTGGACCTGCATCCGTTGCTTGATCACTGTAAGCAACGATCTCGGGTTGGAAGGGCAATCGCTGTGGGCTAAGTAAAGATCTTACCGTCAAAAGGATTCATGAGCGCGTCACTCGCGATAGTGGCTGATGCTCCTGCAAACGCTGTAACGAAAGAAGAATTATGAGCGATCCAGGTGAGATGATACACGGTTGAGAGGACAAGATGCATAAACTTACATGTCGCAATCCATTGATTCCGATTACTTGAATCATTTCCTCCTGCCAACTCCTTGAAAGCCTCATACGTCCCAAAATGTACCGCATGTGCTGGCCCCGCGCCCATAATCACTGAGGAAACACCCCGCCATAGTGCTCTCATACCCTCCGTGGATGATATCCGTGTGAACGCATTCCCGATGCCGGTGTACACCGCCGATGGTGACGTCGCAAATACTTGCATTCGTGTCTGTCAAATCGATTAAAAAGTGGAGTCGCATCCGCTTGTCAGCGTGAAAAACTGGTAAATTGCGAAATAACTGACTTTTATGCTATCAACGGGGAACATGACCGCATGCTCTGTGATACCTGCCTGAAAAAACCATTATCAGCACCTTCCTCGTTGTGCAAACCCACTGAGAGGGATTGATACTTGGTATGAAACAGCGTCACAACTTACCAATGCACCTGCCATCATATTCACCTGAGGTGCAAATTTCATGAGCATCCTTCAATGCGCAGGGCAAAGTACAAATCACGTACAGCGAGACCCGCATTGGGGTCCAAACCCTCGTACTCGATATCTTCTATGCCTTCCATTGCTTGAAAGATGTTTCAGCAAAACAAGCCAGCGACAGTTTGGACGGGAGCGAATGCCGAAACCAACAGGATGCTTCGGAGTTCAAGGCTCGAGTCAACGCGATATCACTCGCGGACGCGGTGCGAGCGAAAGCGTAGTCGGCAGACAGTGCCAGTGGGCCACGCAAGGAGTGCCGTGAAGCGGGAGCAGCCAACGAGCGCAATAGGCCGCTTTATACTGGTGGATCAAGAGGAACCAGGACCAGCCTTCGGGAAGACAGGAGGGAACAAGCGTGGCAAACTCATTCGCGGCCCCAGTCCGGACTAGCACATAAAATGCGTGACGCCCGACTCAAACAACCAGAACCATAACACGAACGTCGTGTCCCTCGCCGTCTCCGTCGCACTGGCGAACTTTCAGTTCTGTACATTGCGTGCAAAAAACACTAAAAGTATGTCTAACTTCCACTCCCAAATTCTCCCCCGTGTGTTGGCAGCACAGGCCTCTACCGCTCCCGTTCTGCAAGTGCGAGGCGGTCGTGCTCTTCGATATCGCTGATCCAAGGTGACCCATGAGCGAACAGACATTAGCCGACATGACCAATCAGAACATGTGAAGCTACACTCACACTGCTTCCCACGGATAATCCAGCCTATCACAGTCCGGAGATTCAGCTCGACTGATTGAACCGGGTAATGGAGCACTCACCATACGTCCTCGACCTCAGCGCCGACGTAGTATCTGAATGGCGCATGGAACGTGTTCGGTTTATATGGCTATCCAGCATCAAACTATGATCCCATGTCAACTTACGGTATTTGTGGTGGGAGCTCGCCCAGCTTCGGCTTGAGCTTGTTGTGGACAACGAACACTGCAAACTGTGTTCTGTTGGTCCCCCGCTCAGCCTCGGGAAGGGCCTCAAGTTCTCGTTCTACGTCCTTCTGTAATTCGGCCACCGCATAGCTACGGTACGGTGAATATATACAATAACTAAGACGAATTAGAGGCGGGACTCACTGGAGGGTCTTGCGCGAATCGTCAACTTCATCCTGAGGGTTTTAAATCGTGATGCGGGTCCGGGATCGGCAGAGACCAGGTGAGACACGCACCACAATTAGAGCTCTTCTGCCAAGTAGAAACTTTCCGGATTCTGGACCTCTGAAATACATACGGTATCACTGAGTCACGTTCAAAGTAGCCAGATCGAGTAATGCCTACAGCCATTGCGTCCGCACAACTTCATTTCCAATCTGCTCAGCAGTTGTTCCGGGGAGGGATTCGTAGAGTGATAGGCCAATGGCGTGGATGGGAATGTTTCTCTTGGTCACATTGTTTTTGAGAAAGGTGCGCTACAAGGATAACCTGACTTATCAGAGAGACCCATAAACATGTAAGGTCAGAAACACACCAGCACACGCGCGGGGAAGAATCCGCTGCGTGGGGAGGTTCGAGTCAGACATCATCATATATATACCTAGGACACACAACTCGCCCTCCGCCTGCGTGAGAGCGAGCATGAGAGATTGTCATCTTGTCATTCAGAAGAGATCATACGCACCAATGGCAATGAGCATGTCGGGCTGGAAGTCAGATATTTTCTGCGCGGCAGCGCGGATGAGGTTATGGATGTCATTGTAGGTCATATGCTGGTGGGCAGGCTCCGACATCCTGGCTGATATGAGATGGTTGCGAGAGAAGGAGTATAGACACAAGAGGGAAACAAAAGCTTGAAGCGGGTGGCTCAGATGAGCAGAAAAATTATCTTATCGACCGGGCAGATCCTTACGATCATCGAGCCGCCTCGTCCCGACTTTGGCGTTCGTATGAGTTACCACCAGCTAAATTCATCACTGGGCGGGCAACCATGTCTGATGCACCAGGACTATCTAAATCCAAAGCCATCGCGAGCATGGCGAAAAGGGAAGACGACGTAACGAGGGTGAACGCGCGGGGAAAACTCAGGTTCGTGCCCACCCTCCCAGCACGGAGGCTCAAGGAGTGAGTACGTTGCATCCCTCATTTCCCAGTCGGTATCGTCTCACATAGCACCCGTTGCAAACAGAGATGTTAAAAAGGTGCGCATTCTCCTCGCCCTCTCTCGCAGCTGCCTCACAGGTTGTGAAGGAAGAGCCCGCCGCCGCTCCTAGGACAGATCGTGGGCGTGGAAGGGGTCATGACCGTGGTCGAGGTCGTGGTCG
>NW_012133377.1:9347-22646 GCF_000313525.1 Fibroporia radiculosa | reverse complement strand
GGGAGAGGGGCGGGGCCCCGTCCACCTCTCGTGGAAATGACCGCCAGTGGTCCGTTCGCCATGGGTCCAGCATTGGCGGGCACCTCTGCGCGGCGTACAGTGCCCCGTTCGAATTTTGCTCCAATCATGTCCCAGGGTCCTGATGGCATCGCGAAACTCGGCGCAGGGCTTACACAGACGACTGCGCCGTCGCTCAAGAAAGAGTCTGCGAATCGGAATGTGAGCGTCGACGACGACGCCGAAGTGTATTCGGATCCAGACGATGGTGTAGAAATTGTGGACATGGACGATATCAGACAGATGGACTGGATGGCTCCGGAGAGCCTAAGGAAAGAAAAGTTCGTGAAGAAGAAAGGCGTCAAGGTGAAGAAAGAAGATCATGAAGACAAGAAGAGAAAAGGTACTTTGATTTCTTATTCATCCAAGAATACCGCATATAATCCTGCGTTTAGGTGTGGCGAAGCCGGAGGCCATGGATGTGGACGTCACGCCGGAGCCGGCGGAGGTCAACCTGGCCAACGCGGTTGACTTGAGTGAAAGCGAGGAAGAAGAAGAATTAGAGGACATTATCGACGATTTTGCGCTAGGGAATGACGTTGAAGAGGTATGTGATACTGTTTCAACTTGCATATATCATCTTAAGCAGTACAAGGATTCCAATATCCGACAAGAGCGTCTGTACTTCTTCCAGTTTCCCAGTCCATTCCCCAAATTTGTATCCAATGCACTGTCACCGCCATCACCGCCACCACCTGTGGACTTTGATCCTGCATCGGCAGATAGTGTAAAGCCAGATGTTCCGAAGAAAGTTACGTTCGCGCAGGATACGAAGCCACCCGCTTCGGCCGCGCCTACTGGCCCACCAGTTCCCAGAACGCCTGACTCTCAAGGCAAACAAGAAAAGACTGAAGAACTAAAAATCGACGGTACGATTGGCCAGCTTGAGATCTATGAGAGCGGTGCAGTCAAAATGCGCCTAGGAAATGGTATTGTCATGGACGTGTGTTGATTTTGTCTAGAAATCATTTCATGATGGCCGATAACTAACATGGGGGCTGTACTCAGGTCACAGCAGCAACACAGCCGTCCTTCCTACAGCAAGCAGTATTCGTAGATGCCGCGAACAAGCGCTTGTGTGTTCTGGGTGAAGTGAACAGACGCTTCATCGTTACGCCTAACATCGAGACGCTGCTATCTAGCATGGAGCTGGCTGAACAGCCTGTGCCGCCGGAATTAGGAGAAGGGCTGCTCACAATAGATACAGGCTGGTGACAAATACTACCCTATTGCTAACAAGCGTTCAACTTGTTTGTCGTATGCGCATCGAAGGGCCCCCGGTCTAGATCTAATACAAGGTAGGTCGTACACTCAATGCCATTGCCGTAGACATGCCATGAAGTATGTAACAGTAACCTATTGCACCGTACTATATTCTACATGCTAGGCAACGAGGGTAGCGTCGAATACTACAGAAAAAGCGTGCTCTACGCTATAAGTATTACCAAATGTCAGATGTACACATAGGGCCTGTATCATGACGCAGCTGAAGTCAGAGGTACAGCCGCGAGTTGCGACTCGGGCGCATTGCTGCTTCCGTCGTCCTCCCCAAATATCTCAAGCAGACCAGCAACGCGAGCCTTATTGCCCGCCTTTTTCATTACATGATCACGCAACCCAGCTTTCAGGCTCGGCTGTTTATCCACGAGTTCACGCAGCTGGTCCTTTGGTAGCTGAAGCAGTGCGCCAAAACTCGCCGGAGCGATCAGTTTTGCGCAACGGATGAATCCTTCCCACAACGGCGGATTCGTCCAGATTTTCTTGGTAATCAACCGGGACAACAGAGTCGTGGAGACGAAACCCACCAACGATCGATATGTGGTGACGGCTTGGATGACCTAAAGCAGAGTAAATATGGATGTTTAAATACATGAGCTTAGCTTACCGTTCGAAGGAATAAAGTTGGGAGTACAGGATCGTCCATAAGCTGGTTCATGACCACAGCTAGGATCTCAGATCGAAAGATATCAGTCATGGAGAAGCATATGCCAATCGCTGCACAAACATCAGTTAGAAGTGACCCCTACCAGGGGAAAGACGCTTACCTTCAATGGCACTCTTCAGTCCAATTTCCTTCTCTGATTCGTGCAATAAGACCATTAGTTCCGCAGGTGTCAGGAGCTCACTTTGTCGCACTCGCGGCAAATTCGATGTCACGCTACCGAATGTCTGCGGAGGCGTTGTGACGATCGAACTGAACACGGAACGGACCAAGTTCTTGGGCTCAGGTTTCCCGTTGAGAATCGAGACGATCCGAGGAAGGTGCCGCAAAATATCCGCCTACGTTCCACACATGAGATTGTACGACTCAGTTCTAATTTTAGGCTCACCTTGTCCATCTCGGCAATTATAGGGATGAGGAATCGTGCGTCGAGGTCCCGCTCATTGATGAGAGACTTGACGAGGGTGACCAACTGTGCACTTGGCCGACCATTCTCAGTAAAGATCGTCAGCACACGGAGAGCAAGCGAC
Organism: Fibroporia radiculosa; assembly: GCF_000313525.1. NCBI lineage: Eukaryota > Fungi > Basidiomycota > Agaricomycetes > Polyporales > Fibroporiaceae > Fibroporia > Fibroporia radiculosa. The sequence continues at coordinate 20,117 of NW_012133377.1, read as the reverse complement.
TCGGCGCCAGGCGGGAATGTTCGTAGGAGCGTCAATAGTCTGCCATGAGTAGAACCTAGTGCGCGAATAAGTGGCGTGATGAGTTTCTGGATGGTGTCTTGTACAGTCTCTTCCATCCCTCCATACGCCGCGAAAATTCTGATCCAAGAATAAGTGTTTATTTTGAAGATGGTCACGAATAGTAGATCCTTACTCGTCTAAAAACTCGGGAACTTTCGTTGACAATGCGAAAAGAAGTTCCAAATGTTGCAGAATTTGGGCACTATTCGCAGGAAGCTCAAGCTGCTCGGGCAAATACGGGGTCTGGATGATGTCTTCTGGTGGGAGCTGCCCATCTTCCATATGTTCATCGTGGTTTACATCCCCATTCATTGGGTAATCTTCGGATTTCTCAGGCGACGGTCGTGACTGCAGACGTCGAAGCAGCTGTAGGGCGAAATCGCGAATCATGTTGTCCATTGGTTGGACATCCGGGATCCAACGCTTTACGGTGTTGATTGCGGCGCCCCGTGTCACCTTATCTAATTTTACCAATCAGCATGATTGGTATTGGCTCCAATAGAATTCAGAAGACTACCGGGATGAGTGGTAAGCTCGAGAAGCATGTTCATGGCCTCTGCACGAAGGGATGGACGTTGAGTGACAAATTCTCGGAGGGCAGCAAAACCCATTTGCCGTCTGGGAAGTTGCGTTAGAGCCGGCCAGTCACCCACGACACAGCTTACCGATCTTGTTCAACACAGGATTCCCGTAAAAGGCTCAACACATCCGGGGGTACATGGGGAAGGTCGAGCAAAAACCGAGAAAATGTCCTATCCTTGCCATCAAGGTGAGTTTGATATGCAGCAACTATCTGGTTCAGCCATGTTTCATAGTTCGGGGCCTATTCAAAAGTCAATCCTGAAAGCGTGAAGGTGCGCTTTCTTGCATACCCATTGTGGATCTCGCGTCGACTGTATTTGATCATTGTACCACTCCTCATTCATCCATGTGGTTGCGAGACGTAGCCTAGGCGACAAAGGACCGAATCAGAACTATTTCGGCCAAATGCAAGGGATAGACAGACCTGCCAGAAAAATCGGCGATGATGTAGTCACAAAGTGTTTGCCGTAACCTATCCTGATGGGAATAGATCTCTGAGACCATGTCAGACAGATCCTCAGGTTTCTTCTCAATTAGATCGTCACTTGATACTGGGTCCGTTACACGGGTCACAAGCCGGACGATGAGAAGCATCCACATATCTGCCCCGGACGTCCTCAACTCTTCCAGTGATGCCTCGGAGAACATGTCCGAGGGTGCTAAATCTTTTGCGCCTTCCCAAATACGGCCAAGTGAGCTCCGGACTATTGAATTCCGCTCGTCATCAGTGAGATCTCTCGGTGGAGGGAGTTTAAAGTCAGCGGGATGCAAGTCGAATGCAAGATCCATCTCATGATCCAAAGCGGCTTCATATTCTGGCACAGCCTCAGATCCGCCTGAAAGCTACAAAAAACGAAATGCATTCATTATAATTACATGTAACTTCGGGCAACATTCTCACCTCCAGGTTCAATCTGTCAGGTTCGTATTCAATTTCTTCCTCATCGATATCCATCTTCAAAGGATCCAACGGCTCCTCTTTTACAACGGTGGCGACGGCGGGGGGAGGTGTAGGTGTAGCAGGTCTCCTAGGTGGCACTTCTTGTGGAGAGGGAGCTTGCACTTGTATCGCAGGCACAGCGGATGGATGTGATACAATGGAAGTTGAAGGCGTTGCGCTATCGGCTGACCTGCTATGTCGATACGCCTGTACAAGTCCCATCAACGCTGCCTCTGAGAACGCCTGGATGTTGGCAACAATCAGGTCAGTGACAAGAGTGGCGGGAAGTGTTGTGAAGTCGAAGCCCGAAAATCCCGCTGGCAGGATGACATCTGATTCGAGCTTCGGTCGTTTGGAGTCGGGGACGTCTTGCAAGGGGGTACCGGTAGGAGAGCGCTTGCGAGATGCTTCTGCAGCGGCAGCAACCTTTCGCTGTTTTTCAGCCGCAGCAGCCTGGTCCATTCGTGCGCCCTGAGTTGCCAGGGCAGCCTGGATTTGCGATGTGAAGGGGGCACCCGGCGAATTTCTGCAGACAGGACATGAGATTCACCTACGCACATAGCAGTGGGAAAATGTACCGCGAGATATGGACCAGTAATATTCGAATAGACTTTTCGACACTCTTGATGCTTGACGCAGGCAAACCCTCTAGCTTGACTGGTGTCCACTGTGCCAATGTAGAAACGACAACGTCAACCAAAGCAGGTCGTAGTTTTATCAAGGTAGCCCAGCTATTCAGAATGGCCGACAAGATATCGGGATTTCTGAGACAAGTTACCTTGAGCATACACATACTGTACAAGGAGTGAAACAAAAAAACTCACTTGCATGTATACAACATCGTGATTACACTTTCCAAAAGCTTCAGCCCCTCTCCATCGAGCGCAGCGACGGAGATGAAGGGATGGTCTGTAGGGCACATGGATAAGTTCGGGTCATTTTTATTTTGTAGCTGCAAGCGCATAAGTAAACATCTATCAGAAATGAATCTGTACGCCACATTCGAGGACTGAACGTACCCTTGGATCAATGATCCCGCGTGTTTGGACAAGGATGACCCTTTGCATGAACTTGACAGCTGCAAACTTGACACCACTGCTAACGTGAGGCGACCACACGAACTCCAAGATGCGTGCTTTGGCTTGTGACAGCGCATCCCACTGCTGGCGGTTGTTCCTGTTCACACATCTGCACGGCCAAATGCACAGGTCAGCGACCATGTCTCTCAAAGCCAAGTAATCCAGCTCACAGCCAGCGGAAGAGTAGCGCATAGACAGTAGCAAAACACTGCACGGCGACCTTCACCGTCGCCTGGTTCGGATCTCCCAGCAGACCGACCAAGGTTTCCAGTGACTGGGACGCAACTGTAAGCGCGAACGCAGGATTAACAACGGGTCCCCCAAACTCAAGAAACAGGCCCACGCACGTTGAGTGCGCACCTCAAGCGAGAGTGCTGAACGACAGATGGCAAAGTGTAGGAGGTCGAGAACCCATCGCTTCAAGAGTGAGTCCCCCGCGCCGGACACAGTCTTGACGAGGGTAGTGCAGAGAATGGGTATGGGGCCGGGGTGCGCCTCCAAGGAGTCGCGCAGCGTCGCCAGCAGCTCTCCCTGCTCCTTGGAATCGGGCGGGACAGCGAGGGCGGCAGACAAAGTTTGCAGGGGGTCTACAGGATTACTGGCCATTGTTCCGCACGCGCTGGCTCACTGTCAGCCGCGCTGTCTGAGCTATCCACCGCAATGAATGGCCTTAGACTGCCTTCGCAGTGGCGCCCAGTCTTCGCGTCGCTCGACGCCCGGCGGAGTCCGAATCACTCTTGCCTCCTTCCGATGGTCAGTCGTCCCCTCGCTGCCCCCGTCCGCCCGTGCTCAAGCCCATCTCCCAGGCTGCGCAGCAATCTCAGAGTATACAGACCCTCCTTGAGGCCGAGAAGGAAGCCGCAAAAGTCGTCCAGCAGGCCCGTCAATGTACGTCCGGGGCGTTGTCGGGGCATTGTAACATCCCTAACAAATGACGGCTCTGTTCACAGATCGGGTCCAGAAACTCAAGGACGCGCACTTACAAGCAACTAAGGAGATAGAAGAATACAAGCGCGCCAAGGAGGAACAAATCAAGGCGTTCGAAGCATCTGTGCGTTCTTCTCCATGCGAGCCGTGCCTTTCATTGACGCGGTAGCATCGCACTTATGTAACAGCATGCAGGTAGCACCCAGTCCGCGCAGGCGACAATTGATCGGGAGACGCAGGTACAACTCAAGGAGATTAGCGAGTTATACTACAAGAACAAGGACGATGTCGTCCAGAAGCTGCTCGGTCGCGTAGTACTAGTGAATCCGGAGCTGCACCGCAACCTCAAGAAACAGCCTTGAACTTGCTAGGCTTCTCGCATCGTACGGTCGTACTCCTGCGGTATTCCTACTCGTAATATATTGTAATAACCATGTCACTCAATGCCCTCAGGTAGTCTGTTTGTTACAGTTCGCATAAAGGCATATTCACAAGAAGGTATCAGGGAAATTATACACAATCATGCGTGCTACAATCAGTCATTGACGGAGTCGAGATAAAGCAAAGGAAATGCGTGATCCAATAAATAGTTGACTACGAGCCATTGCCCAGCCAATCGAGTCCGACAGGCATAGTTGGTGTCGTCGCTGCGGGTCCCTTCGCAGGTCGTACAGGGGAGTGGTGACGCGATGCTATTCTTCCATCGTTGTCCAGCGGAGGCGGCAACGACGAGATCGATAGCGTGTTCGCGAACGCCTCCGAAGGCGCTCTCCACCGCGACGCCTCGAGGAGTCCACTCGCTTTCAACGAAGGTAAATTTTGTGCCGTCTCGCGCTGATTCCGCGCGTGCGGCGGCTGAGCGGCCTGCTCAGCCTCAGGATGGAACGCGGGTCGATGATAACGCGCGTTCTGGCTTCCATTCAGCCGGCCGTCCACGCTCGCATCTCCGTGAAACTGTACACCCAGTTCTCCGGACATCCTTTCTACAGGCGCGGTGGTCACGCCGGCTGACGCAGCCGTTGAGCCAGGACGTGCGACATTATCTCGATGTTTAGAGCTCGCAATCGCCGCCGGCACCGCTGCCTGGGCTCGCTCCTTCTCTTGGACATGCCGCCACTGATCGGCCACCACGGTGACACGGAATCCCCAAACCTTTTCAAAGTCTGTGTCCCATTTATGCAGCCGTTTGTCGTCCGGGTGATACTTGCTATATGACTGCGAGACAGTGTGTTAATATGGTCATAGTGATCGAGGGTGTATTGCATTCGGATACTGACCCAAAGGACACATGCGGCTGATAGGTATACCAAATACGTTCATCAGGAACAAGTCTAGACCATGGCATCATTTGACACGTACAGAGAATGGTATTCTTGGCCCGAGTTCCAGTGGCTTCGAAGATCATCCCTAGCTGGTCGCGCACCCACGGTACCGGTTCGCCTAATCGCCCTTCGCCCTGTCCGGTAAGTTCGCAAGATCGTTCGGCTCGGTAGAAGCAAGAGGAGCGTTACCTCTTCCAATGCGAGCCAACAGCACGGGTGGAGAGCGTGCATGAAGCAAAAACACCAGGCACCCGTATTCGAGCTCGTTTCGAACATGGTCGTCTGCTTTTCAAGATTTTCCTCCGAGAAGCGGAGGTGTGCGGGTAGCGACTCTGCCCATGCCTGGTTGGATCGGTGGATCAGAAACCGGGAAAACGGCACGACATGACAATGAAACTCACATCCAACGTCCGTCTACAGTCACGGATCACAGACTCACGCGCTGGGCCCTCATTCCGGGCTGTGTGCCGTCGCAAAAGGAAGCAATTCCCGAGCATCAGCACGGCTCGCAGCTGAGAATCTGCATCCATAATTACGTACCTAGCGCGTTCTGCACGTTAGTGTAGATGGAGAGGATGCGGCATACATGTCCAAAGTGCGACGCGTATCGCGTCCGCGGCGCGGGAACGTGTAGAAACTCAGATGCTGAAATCACCGCAGCATTGGTCAATCACCGGGGAAGCAACATGCACGCAACGGCCACACTCACTCGCTGAATTCCAGTGCACGGCGAGGTCGAACGTTGTTTCATCAATGGGAAGTCGCATCGTCGCCATCATCTCGACGCTACGGGGGCGCATCGGACGATAGGTGTAGATCGCGTTGATCCAGCCCATGCATTGGATTAGCCAGAAGCAGCGGCGCGTGCATTCGCGCTCGATGTATGTATCCAGGGAATCCGGCGGCGGGGATGCCGCCGGTCGGCGGACCTGGTCGTCGGACACGTGCACCTCTAGGCTCTCCTCGAGGACACGCAGCGCCAGATCTGAGCATTATAAATGGGGTAACGTCAGATGTGGCCGATTGGTCGGCGATGACTGCGAGATGGTCGGGGCGACGCACCAAAATACTTGTAGTGTTTCGTCCACGAGTGGCTCGCTGCCACTTCGTGCATCTCCATCAAGCAGAGGGCTTGCGCCGTTGCGAGGCTCGGCTCGCTCAACAGGCGGCCCGCATTATCAAACATGATGGAGACGGCCTCTTCGTAGAAAGGCACGCCTGCTACGCGCGCTAGCGACGCTCGAGCGGAGACGGACTTGGACAGAGGCGCGGCGACGGCGCAGACAGCGAGTACAAGATACTCCGGTAGCCTGTTGTGGCTGAGCGCCGCGGAGAATGACGGCTTGTGGAAGATCAATCTGTGTGGATTGCAATGGGCAAAGAACACTTATGCGCGGGGAAGATCAGGGAAATCAGCATTTATTCATCACACAAAATGCTGAGGCTTACAATTCACTAGCTCGTGAGTGGTGTCAGGGTCAAGGAGGGGTGAAGAGGGAATTTTCGGGTGATCCAGTCCCGGAGAATGCTGTGGCGATGTATTGGCGGAACTCGTGTCGGAGCGTGTGCGTTTGGGGGGTGCGGCTGCGTGATTGTCATTTTTGTCCTGGTGAGGCATGGGAGGGGACAGATCTCCTGCATGATTCGTGGGAATGTCCTATATCGCGTAAACCGGCCGACACTGAATTGAACATGTCGATGGTAGAAGATAAGAAGAACATACCAGACTCGGGCCCATGGGACGCTCTTGGTTCCCATTCCGCGGTGCTGGCACGGGGCGACCAGACGAATCGGTGTATGTGCATTTCTTTGAGGCGAAATAACTTTTGCGAATTTATTATCACAATCATGCAAATGAAAGACGATGCCATTCACCAATTACTGCACGGCGCTGGGAGTACGAATAGGAGCAATGAGAGCAAGCTCGAGGCAAATGGACGCTCTGGCACTGACCTGTACCGTCGCAGCGCCGCTTGCTTTTGTGGCACGCATCGCAGGCCTGGCGCGGATGACGTTGGCGAGGTCGTAACCGCGAGTCAAGTGAAATCTCACCTTGCTCAGCCTTTTTCGCTTTCCGCCCTTGACAAAGGCAAGGCTAGCCTGCTCCTGGACAATGTGTGCGCCATCGGAAGCTGTAGAAAGGGGTGAGGGAGGGACACCGAGGGTTCGCGCCAGACGTACGCGGAGACGACCTCTGAGTGTCAAGGGGCACGAGGGAAATGGCGCCGGACTGGGTGTGGGGATCCATGGGGCAGGCGGAGAGTATGATCAGACGGCGAGGGAGTGTGTATTATGAATGGGGAGGGCGGGCTGAGCTAATCATGCGACGGAGACGGGGAAGAAATGACAAAATGAGAGTCAAACAGGGGGGTTTGAATTGCGGAGGAGACGCGGGGAGCGAGGACGGTGGTGGTCCCAAGGCAACAGTGAAGGGGCGGGCGCGTGCGTTACAAGGGGGGGAATCTGCAAGGGCGAAACCGATCTACCGGATCCATTTAGGGAGGCACGGAGAGTCATCGCTCTCTCACGCGGGCGTCATCGAATCAGCCTTGTGCGAGCCCGGGGGCTTTTCGGCGCGGAGGCGCACTGCGGACAGAACCGTGCGTCGCTGGGAACGCGGAGGAATGCCGCCGGAGTGTTTGTGGCAGCGAGGACGAGGGGGCGGGCGTCGAGGACGACGGCGGGCGGGGGGCGGGGAGCGAGGAGCGAGGAGCTGCGCAGGCAAGTGCGAGCGGCGCGGACCCCGACGTCGTGCGTCACCGGCCGCGGCACGCCCAGCCCGCCGGCATCGCGTCGTCCGCCGGCACAGATTGCGATCCGCGGCCTCGCTGGGCTTGGGAACCGCGTCTCGGGGCCGGCCGCAGCAGCGGGTCCCAGCTCGCCCTATGCGCCCAACGCTATCTCGTCCCACCGACGGCAAATCTCGGGTCGCTCCTGGCCCGCTGCGGCTGCCATCCCGCTCATACCCGACGCGCTTCTCCCGCGGCCAGGGACGTCCTCGCCCTCCCTCTAGCGTCCCCGAGCTCATATTCATCATCGCGGCCATATGAGTCGTTAGCAACCGCCTCCCTCGCCAAACTGAGCTATAATCTCCGCCCGGAATCCGCGCTCGCATTTTCAGGCTCATTACGCATATCGGAAATGCTAAGCTGTACCATTCACTACTCATCTTTCCTGACAGTGGTATTGTCAATGCGAGAAAATCGCATGACCAGATTAGAGGAGGGTTGTGATCACTCTTGCACTCAGCGGATAAAAGACCAGTGCGACCATCGCTTGAGGTGACGCGATGAACAGATTGTCGCAGTGCCACTGTATAAACTCAATGAAGGACCTCAACTTGTGAGCGACTGCATTCTCATAATCCAGGCTGACGTAGTATCATTAATCGCTACAGTGCATACATATACACAGCAGGCAGCAAAGTATGATTTTAGTGCTAGACAACAACCGCTTAGTCGAACAGACCGAAACCCATGTCGTCGTCTGATTCCTCCTACACCTGCAGTTAGCATCGCCGTAGACGTAAGACACCGCCAGTGGCTGCGTACCTTCTCTTCCTCCTTCTTCTCCTCCTTGGCCTCCTCGGCAGCAGCAGCGGGCGCACCGCCGGCAGCCGCGCCACCACCAGAGACAGAAACAGCACCGCCAGAAGGAACCTACACCCGATGAGCGTCATGGAAAATTTCGCACTAGCACTGCACTCACGGAAGCGAGCTTCGAAGAGCCCTCAGCAATCAACTAGCATCGCAAAATCCCATGAGCAAAGCGGAAATAGCGCAGACGCGCACAAAGCGCACCTCATTGATGTCCTTGCCCTCGAGCTCGGAGACGAGCTTCTCGAGGCGCTCGTCGTCGGCCTCAATGCCAACAGCATCGAGGACCTTCTTCACGTCGCTCGCAGACGGGGAAGCATTCCCGCCAAGCTGGAGGAGCAGGTAGGCAGCAATATGACGCATCTAGCACCCACCGACGTCCTTGAGTACCTGCACGTAGCCAACACCTTGTAATTGCGCATCGCACTCACTTTGTGTGCTCGTTAAAGATGGGTACGGTAGCCACAAATCACTGAGTCGCACATAACTCCGTTAGCGGCAACAATAAACGACATGTCGAGCACGCTACTCACGTTTAATCCGCTACGGGAGGACCTGTGGATTCTATCCGACGACGTGTTGACTGAGCAGATCGCGCGCTACGATCGCAATACCAGGAGCCATCGGTGGCTGAAAACTGTACAGCTGTGTTCCCACGCACTGCTCAGCCACTCTTCCTTTCGCACTCCGCCACAACGCCTCCCATATCGTCCTCGACGCAAAACCCGCCCACGACACTCAAGATGGTGCGTTCGCAGTGTTCGACGATACTCTGAAGGAGCGATGCTGACCAATGTGCTTATTCGTGCCAGGCCGACGACTCTGTAACCGATCCCGCCCTCGCCGCCGAGCTCAAGAAGAAGAGGACGTTCCGCACGTTCTCATACCGCGGTGTCGAACTCGACAAGCTTTTGGATTTGAGCAATGAGGAGGTGTGTCTGCCTTCGTCATAACAAATTGACGGCTGCTGATTTTCTGACACTTTGCAGCTCGTTGAGGTACGATACTCCGACGCTAACATGTCTGTCTCCCCCTTACCTCTGCCCCAGCTCGTCCACGCCCGCGCACGGAGACGGTTCCAGCGTGGCTTGAAACGCCGCCCCATGGGTCTGATCAAGAAGTTGCGCAAGGCGAAGAAAGAGGCGCCCCCGAATGAGAAGCCCACGGTCGTGAAGACCCATTTGCGCGACATGATCGTCGTGCCCGAGATGATTGGCAGCGTCGTCGGCATCTATAACGGCAAGGTGTGCTCAATTTTTTTCTGCATTGCCTGGGGTGAGTTTATGCGATTGCGCAGGTATTCAACTCGGTTGAGATCAAGCCTGAGATGACCGGCCACTATCTTGCGGAGTTCTCGTGTTCGTACAAGCCTGTCAAGCACGGCCGTCCTGGTGTAAGTTCAAACTCTCTGACTACATCGTATCGATACTTATAATCCGACTTATCCCATAGATTGGTGCAACACACTGTAAGTACGCCGAAACACTCAGTTGCATCATCTCATTGATCATCTTCTTACCTCATCCGCTCAGCATCTCGTTTGTACGTGATTCATTCCTATTATAATGGGGCCATTCTAGATTTTCAAATCTATTTCGCAGCATTCCTCTCAAGTAAACTGTTGGGTTACTTTTGTATCTGCTATCCACCATGTGTTTTGCTACCAAAAGTATCACGTAACATGCACTCTATGCTATGCACGCTCTGCATACTCTATCGTTCGCAATCGACTCGCGTGATAAGATAACATTTGAAGGGCTTTCTGCATACAACTTACCTGGATTTCAACACGAAAGATGGAGGTCTGAATTATTGTCGCTAATGCTACATGTCATCGGAAGACTGTAAAGCGTTACGATTATGCCCATGGAGCTCGTCGAAGCGTCAGAAACCGGAAGGAACATTTGATACGAATGAATCCATTGCCCTTTCAGCCGGCTCGAGGGGGTATAATTGTGGTGGATTGGTCCGTGTCATACGATACGTTAAGGGTGTGAGAGTATAATGGAGTACAGATAAGGTGGAGCGGAAATGCAAGAGTGATACGAGCGATGCACATGAGATATATACCGACCAGAATGAGCGAGCGTAGAGCTGAGAGGACGACCCCGACGGGGGTGGGGCCGGGCGCGGGGAGCGATCATATTCGCTGCCGCATGGGGGGCTGCGGGTGGCCGTTCGTGGCGAACGAATGCGAGCCCTCGCCGCTGCTCCGCGAGGGGACGTACGAGTTGGACATCGACGCAGGCCGACTGGGTACCTGC
>NW_012133377.1:0-9132 GCF_000313525.1 Fibroporia radiculosa | reverse complement strand
GCGCGCGGGGCTGTGGCGCATGGATTGGTGTCACGCCTTGTGGCGGCGGGTACGAGAATGGCGAGTGCTGCAGCGGCGGCGCCGCACCCCCTGATCGCAGCTGCGCCTGCCCATTCCGAACAATCGCCTCTGATGACGACGCTCCGGCCATCTGCGCGCGATCGAGTTGTTGCGGAAGTGATTGTACTTGCAGTCTATGTGAAGTGTGGTCAGCGTCATGAAGAGGGGTGAAAGATCAGCCACAGACTTTGGTGGAAATGAGCGCATGTCCTCTGGTCGTGGCGTGCTAGGATTGAATGGCGCAGATCCTGACACTGGTGATGTCAATACAGGTGTCCGCCCACTCGCCTTCAATCGCATGTATGTGTCACACTTCTTCAAGAATTCTTTGCTCGGCAGATCCAGACTGTTTGCAAAGTACTCTTGATCCTGCAAGATCGGCAGGAATTCTGCTGGTACACAGTAGAATTCGTCCTGATTTTCTAGCAGGGCTGTGACCACCCGAATGGCTCCGAAACTCTCGTCCCGGACAGGATCTCGCCCACGAGAATACAGAATGTTGGGACATATGACCGTCGCCAGATTTGGCAGGTCCATCTTGCTCCCTGTCTCCGTGTCCAGATGCGCAAAGGAAGCGACCCATTTCAAGAACACGAAAAGAACTTCCATTGTATCTCTATGTGCTTTGGGTAAGAGAAGGCACACCATGTGTAGCATCCGCGCCCGCTCTGCGTCCGATGGGAGATCTGATGCATGGCAATCAACATAAATAGTGTTTATGAACTACAAAGACCTACTTCTAGACGCTATAAATAAGCGATGCAATTTGAAAGTCATGAGAGGATCTGGTAGTTCACGGAAGAACTTCTTCAGGAGAGCCGCCAGCTGCACAGGATTATCCTGCGTAAGATCGACAGCAGAAGGATCTCGATCAATAGCTTCGACCAGTTCTTTGAGTCGCCGAATGTTACCATTGCGCCGGAAAATGCCCTCGATCGACATATCTAACAACGACAACAATGAGTAGATTTCAGACCAATACTGTATTGATGCTTACCCATCTGACGCATGGCAGATATAACGTCATCGACAAAGCTAGGAATCTTGACCGGTCTGCGCGACGCTCCGAGCAGTGAGTCTGCGCCTTCCCTCTCGACAAGCAGTTCAAGTGGTATACCAAATATGCCTGGGATAATGGGTTAGTTAACGCGACGGGTTGGCATCGCCATTCACTTGCCTTTCTTCTTGACATTCTTTTTGTCGTTTCCCGGCTTAAATAGCTTGCCCCAGAAGGAGTTTTTCTTGACTTCCACCATCTCCAAAATTTCATCGAGATCAAACTGGTCTTTCAATGATGATCGATGAAGCACGAGAACGGCACAATACTTGACAATCGCCAGTTCCAAAGTGCTCAGCTCCGCAATAAATGGCACCGAACTTTGTCGCGGCAGTGAGCGATGTTGCTCTCGTGCTTGTGCAGCTTCTACAATCTGAGGAATATCGGCAAGAGTAATGCCATCTTCAATTCCTCCGACAGGTTCATCCAGAGCTCCTCCGCTGGGTGACGTTGGTGCGGAATCATCGACGATCATGATGCCTGTGTTGCCGCGTGTATAAGGTGGTCGAATGACCTGGCCTGAAGGATTCGTATCAATGATCCCTGGAGGGCCGCGGGATTGCGGATGCGAGGGTTTCTGTAGTTTTGCTGGTGAGGCCGAACCAGGGCTTGCTCGGAACGAATGTGAATGCGTGAGTTCTTGTGGCCGTTGCGATTGTGTAGCGTCAGCAGGTTGAGCAACCTTTCCAGATGGACTTTCAACAACAGTGGATCGTTGTGGCACCCGTGCGGTTGCGGACAGTTTCCGATTCAAATGCACAGATTTCAACCTATTTATTTCACTTGAGCTTCGATAAGGGTCGTCCTCCAACTCCTTGTAGCCTTGAGACGCTGTTTTACGAAGTCAGTTCAAACATATCACTCGATCGAATACGACTTACCAGATGATTGCACAACACCACGCTTTTTCAATAAGACGTATAATCGTCGCAAAGCCACATTAAGGAGGAAGGCGTATTGTTCCAGGCGAGACACAGCTTGAAACCCTCCCCGGCATCCGGCATGTCCGTGCTCTGTACAGAAGATGACCGTCGGGACATTACCGAAGGAAGCTGTGTCCTTCATCGATTCCAGATCGTAGACAAATAGACCGACGTTGGCGGGAGGTCGTCGGGCAGTAGACAATTTGGGAGGATCTTTTTCCTTGTCCTTGTCATCGGGACTCTTCGGAGCGGAAGAATCCTTCGGAATCGGGATCGCAGCCACCTTCGCGCAGGTAGCACACTGAACGCAATGTGAATGCCAGCGTTGATATGTGCCTAACCGCACACAATCTTCTTCCACCGTTTGATTGCATTTCACACAAAGATCGGAAGGCGGATTAACGACATTCACCTTTGCCAGCGCTGGATCCCGGGGGTTGCTTACGAATGGTGACTCGCCCGCGTTCTCTGGAGCTAAGCTCTTGAAGCCGTAAGTAACACCTTGCGTCCCTTCATTCCCGTTTTCGAGAGGTGCCATAACTTCCCCATTGGCGCGTTTCATCATCCGCTTTGCACTTGGAGCTCCACCCTGAATGGCAAGCATATGCAACTTGTCGAGAAAAGAAGAAATCGCCTCGTGAACGTTATATTCCCTTTCTAGTCTGAGAGCGCCAGTAAGAGCAATCCGTATCAGGATCTTAAGGTAATGCGCCAAGCCGGTAACAAGCGCGAGGAGTTCCTGCGTCATACCCATGCGCCGCGCTCCTGTTTCTTGCGTGTGGGATAGAAGGGTGAAAAGGTCCACAGTCTTACGGCAGAGCATCCTTGCCTCGCGGACATGTGACATGCCTAGGTAAAATCAAAGAAATTACAAGTTGGCGTGAATAGCCTACGGTAATCAGAACAACAAGCGCACCTCTCATTTGTAGCCGCACAAAATGCCACTCCAGATCATCAATGGTAGCAAAAAGAACTTCAACATGAAGGATGAACTTCTCCGCCATCCGAATGGCCTCCAGATACTGTCCATTGCTAACTTGTCGTAACATGTCCGAAATGCACGCAGCGCTTGATTCTTCAAAAGCTGACAACACGCTAACGACGTATGTTAAGGACATACGTCCACACACGAAAGTTCACCACTTACGTCCAAATTCGGTACACCTGCTGTTCCATGCGGATTTGCTTGTCCTTGAGAGAGATAGCCGTTTCTTTCTGCTCTTCCTCAACCCATGGAGGGTCCTCAACTTTAGGCTCGACGTCCTCGGAGCTGGACAATGGCAAGGGTCTGCGTGACACAACTTTGACATTCCAGAACTTGACTAATATTAACACTAGGTATCGCCAACGCTCATTAAATGCTTACCTTGTTAATCATGTAACACTCCGGATGCCAGCATTCATCTCGCATATTCCGATTGATTTCCACGAATTGCTTCAAAATGGCGCTGTTGCATCCTGCGCACTTCGTGGCAAATCGGGTGGAGTAATGGTAGTGACAATATACATCCCCTTCATGTTCGTAGTATGAGTCCTGCGGCCCAAAAAGGGTTGGACAAACAGAACATGTGAAATGATCGACATGGTACTTTTTATCTGTCCAGATGATTGTTACCATGCACTTCCGGTCAATATACACTAACAAGACTTACTGCACGCCGTAATGTAACTACCTCGCAGGGCCATTCCACACTTTGCACAAATCAAGCTCAGCCGTCGAAAATAGTCACGTTCACATAGTGGATGCTGTTTCCCGTCAGGGCCATCGATTGGGAAGAACTTGGACGCAACTACGGTACCACAATCCTGGATTGTTTTTGTGAGAAAAGAGACATTCTAGAACAAGAGAAAAGACGAACCATGCATTTGAAGCATTGTAGGTGGTATACGGTGCCGAGAGCCCGTACGAACGCACCTTGCATGGCCTTCCCGCAGGCCGAGCATGGTCTAACGGAGCCATAACACGTAACGTAGAAACAGGGAGTTATTATGTCAATTTGATTAACATGACCCCGTAGAATGTGGTTGGGGACATATACTTACGTAGAAGTGATGCTGGCATTTGTGTGGGTAGTTGATGTCCCCGTGGGGGCACTACCACTCGGCGCGGACGCATCAGTGAGTAGAGAGGACTCAGAGTGCACGCTGCCCGGTCGCCCCTTGGAGTTATCCGAGTGGTCTGACCACGAAGGATTATTGCTCGTGCTGGCGGGTGTGGTCGGTCGGCTAGCAGTCAGGAAAGTCTGGGAACGAGAGGGCTGAGGATCGGATGGGGTAAGATCATTATGTACTCGAACCATAGAGTGGTTCAAGTCTTCGCTGCGGGCATGGGGAGGGTCATCACTCTTGGGTCTCCTCTGATCTATGCTGTGAGGAGAACTAAGTGTGGAAGACCTGTGCGGCAAGTTCACGCGCTCTGATAGATGACTGCTGGATGACTGAGAGATAGGGAAGATGCCATTCCGAGGTGAAGTGGAGATCGGCTCGCGGGATTTAGTGAGGTCGAGGTCCGAGGCCATGTAAGCCGGGGTTGAGGGATCAGTAGGAGAATGGGAGTCGCCAGATATCTGCTTAGACTGAGGAGCGTGGTCTGCAAAGTTACTCATGGATGTTGAAGTGCCCAGTTAGCTAGTCGCCAGGGTCACAGGGCAGGAAAACTGAAGCCAAGGCCGTCGTCCACAGCGAGCACGAGGGAGGGCAATAGCTACAGTGGAAACAGGCCAATTTGGCGTGACAAGAGTCACAAATGTGTTGTGTCACGTGCCTCAGTATACCAACTCCTTGGCGCTCTCCAGCTGCTCCAGCACCGCCGCCAACTGTTGCCGTTGTCGCCAAGTTGCTGCCGTCCTGTTCCGTTCTAAGCGACTCTATAGCCCTTTATCAATCGGCTACTGTAGTCTACACTTGTCAATGAGAGAGCCAATGACATCCCATCTCATAATCGCTCTTTAAAAATGTAAGTAACTTGTTCACGGCACCTGGTTTGAGAAAGCGAAATATATGGCAATGACAAGTATTATGCATATGGGTTGAACAGACTCGATAAGTTCACAGCGTCGCTGGCCTAATAAAGTTCGCTCAGCACTCGGGGTGGCCTTACGGCCGTCTTGGCGCATTAATGAGGTCAGATCGTAGCATTCAGCTACTTTCCAAATGCCCGAAGACTTCAAAGATTTACAAAGACCTGAAGTCTGTAACCTGATATTTACGACAGCTGACATCTAATTCTCATTTCACGAGGTAAGTAGCATTACATTGCAGCAGCTACGTCACATGGTTCGACAACACTGATACGAGCAGAGAATACACGAGTGCTTGAGATGGCCTAGGGTTACGAGATATTTGATGTTACAGCGTTGGCGACTCGTCTGCATTCAAAATTAAGGTGGTGAAAAACCTGATCATCTCCACTAAATTATCAACGATACAAGCTATAATGGTAATACGCACGGTTAAGCGACGATAGTTTTTATGGCAGGAAATCCACTTGCCTTCATTGATAGTGTGGACACCACTCAAACCAGTACCGTTTCCTGCAGCATAATGGGAGTAGCGGAAAATATGAGGTGTTAGTTTCCAGTAATATCGTGTGTCTATTTCACGCGTCATTTGCTCTGAGGTGACAACTTGTGATACGATTAAGACGTACCAGTATTACCAGAAACCAGACTAGGTATGACTGTGATACCATCTTCTGACAGCGAGCGATGAGAGTTATAGGTAGCTTTGATGGTTCCAGACAGCAGCTGGAATGGTGCAGCATCCTCGCTTACTGGAGTAATGGGTGCAGGATCGAGAGCTGTCCCCCAAGCGTCACTGAGTGACAAAGTGCCATATCCTGGTTCATCACCCGTGACGCTCAGACCGAACGCCGTGTAGGACAGATTGAAGTTAGCGGCAATAGACTTAAAGAGACCGGTCGCACGCTCTTTGACTTCGCTGACAGAGCTATCAAGCGCTGTTAGGACGCGTAAACCCTACAGTCTTGGGTGAGACATACCTATCCGTAGCAATACGATGGTTGATGACAGCCATTGCATTTTCGGGCAATGCATTTGACTTCACACCACCAGAAATTATGTCAATGGCTTGGGTGGTTTCGACGAGCGCCTTGAAGGTGGGATCCTTGAATAATTCCTCCTGAGCAGTATACAACGCTTTATCGGAAATAGCAGCCTTGCGCATCATTTTTTTCACTATTGTGGGAATCTCGGGAGCATGGGCTGCAAGGCATTCTGCGTGCCAATACATCGGAGTTTCACGCTTGAGCTGAGTAACAACTGGATTGTTCTCATAATGAACGAGCAGTTGTGCGAGCATGCCAATCGTCTGGTATAGGAGCTTTTTAGAAGTGCTCTGAAGATGGAACACCAAACCTACCGTGTGAGCAGGGGGAACACTAGAGTGTCCACCTGGAGCTGTTAGTTCCAGGCGCACATCTATATATCCTTTTTCGGCGACGGAGGGAACTGCGAAAACACCACCGTACTGCTCTGAGATCTTCCCTGGAGGTAAACTTGTTAATTCGTACACAAGTATTGAAAAGCGCATACCGCACCGCCTTCATCAATCAACATCGCAAATGCGTTTTCGCCGAACGTGCTCAAGAGGTAAGCTCCTAGAGAAGACGCACCCTATTCATTTCCACGATAAATTTAAGGACATGCATTATTACTGAAGTGGTCTTACGCACCCGGGTGCCACTCACTTCCTCATCGAACCCGAAAGCAAGCACGATACCACGGAGTGGCTGAAAATTTCGTTCAAGCATTAGTTCAATTGCAGACCTGTGCAAATCTTAGTCAGGGCGCGCTAGCCTTCGACATTGCGTACATTATACTGATCAAGCCGCTCTTGTCGTCTCTGCTGCCACGCCCCCACACAAGCTCCCCTGTGGGTGCAGGCTCAGCATCAGAGCAACGGTATGTTGGCTTGGTACACACCGTCGAAATAACCTGAGAATGGCGGATGCACCCAGTCATCATATGTATCAGGATTGACTGGGACGACATCTGTAACGAACGTAAGCATGTATGGGTCTGGAGGATGAGTGCACAACCCATACCCTGATGCGCAGTCAAAAGCAAGGGTTTCAGGCTCTCATCTGAGCCTTTCCAATGATACACTAGGCCATAGGTGTTCACCTTTGCGAGGTCTAGAGTGGAATGGCTGGGAAAAATCAATACTAATGCTTGAGATGACTTGAAAGTTTGATACAAACATTCGAGGGAATGCCCGGTCAAGGTACTTGTGGAATGGAGTAAAGGCTTCCCAACGTGGATCTTCGCCTATCGGACCCATTTGATCATAAGACTGTGTTCTGTGAAGCAGTCAGCGGCATATCTAGTTATACCAACAAATCCCACAAACTTACGGGATGCGCACAGCACCAGCCAGTAGATCAACGGCTCTCAGCCTGAAAGCATCAGTGCTAAAGGTTGAACTTAAGCTCTTCCATAGCACTTGATGTTTCTCTGGGCTCAACGGAGCAGGTTGAGGACACATTTGAGCGGCATCGACGGCTCCCGAGCCATGAATGCGGACTTGAAGGACATTGCTAGCGCGAGATAGACTGAAAATTGTGCAGAGAGCCAATGCTACGACGGCCCACTTGCGCCAGGACAATCGCGAAGCCTCGACTTGCTTCTTTTGGTCAAAGCTTATCGCGCTGGAGGGTAACCATTCGGCCTGTCCCTTCAACACCTTTGGGTCAGACATGGTTGGAACAGTTAGTTGAGAGTAGACGTCGGCTGTGTCAGCGAGCCCTTTTATTCTTGAGACACGAACCTCGGATATTCTGAGACGACACAACCATACGTTCCGAGATAGATAAGCAAGGCCCAGTCGCGAATCGCAACCAATCCTAATATGTTTCGACCCGTGTAAACCGAGGACTCAGAATTGGGTTATCTTGTCTTGGACTGATGACCTGTCATGATGGGCGGGTGCAGGACGAATAATAGAAAATTGTCTCGAGTCTGGAACATACTATCATTGCACCAGTAATGCAATCGCAACAGTAGTGCAATTACTGAACTTACAGCTGCTCCTCCCCCTCTATAAATCCCAATAAATCATGTATGATACAAAATACAATTATTATCACTATTGTGTAATTTTCGTATGAATGAAATATACGAGAGCAACTCGAGTGCCTCGCGAGTGTGTTTTGAGGACTACATCTCGACCAAGAGTGGCCTCGGGTGGGTGATCGCCATGTCCGATTGACATAATAGCTCACCACGGCTATGTAAAGAACATACACGCCTCTATTCTTATTTCTCCGGAATAATCTGCATAGTGAACCCCTCCTGAATCCTGTGTCAAAAGGTAGCGACTCAATCCTGTGACATTTAGCCACAATCGGCGTCGTGAATCTTGACTCAGCTGATGGTAGTGGTGGCGTACTTCGCATAACTTCGCAGTCCAGCCACTGAACGCTGGGCGGACAAAGAAAACGGCATGTGCGGCATTGTGACGGTCGACGTGACATGCCTCGGAGAAAAGTTGCACTGCTGTTGCGATTTTGTTTTGCTCTCGGTATTGCTCAATTCCGGACATACTGAGCCTATGAAATTCACGTATGTACTTTCAAACATTCTGCATCAACTGGAGAAAACTCCGAGATGTTCCGGTAAAATGTGCGCTATAGGAAGCCCAGATACTGAAAAAGTTGCATTACTGGTGCAATGATAGTAGTGGCATATAATTTCAAGTACATTTTTATCATGCTGAGCCGCTCTGCCAGATAGACCCAGTGAGATACATAATTCGATTCTCGATGCGGCATTCGGCGCCGAGTCCACGGTCCTCGTATCGTGTCGGAAGCGCTCTGTCGCTGCAAATTCAGACCTGAGATAACGCAGTCTGCTAGCAGTAGGGCAAGGAGAATTTGGGAGTGTAAATTTACAGCGTGTTAATTTACCTATAAATTAGCGGTAATTTACAGGGGTGGCCAAAACATGGTGTAAATTACGGTTGATCTGGAATGAGCGCCCGTATCAGCGTGAGACTGCATGATCTAGCTGGAAAGTCAATGATAAGTGTTGATACGGGTGATGGTCAAGAGCAAAGAGCGAGAAATGATTATTA
>NW_012133376.1:1974-31252 GCF_000313525.1 Fibroporia radiculosa | reverse complement strand
TCCCCCGCCTCCCCCACCGCCTCCCCCACCTGCAGGAGGAGCCCCTCCGCCGCCGCCGCCGCCTCCGGGAAGTGACAGCGCAAGTCCAGCAATTCCCGGACATGGCGCACTTTTGGCGTCCATTCAGGGCGCGGGGGTTCACATGCTACGCAAGCGCAGCGACTCTGCAGCGGGTGCACGTTCGACGCCCCCTCCGCCTACCGCTGCTTCTGAAGAGCCCTCGTCAGGCGGTGGTGGAGGAGACTTGACATCTGCGTTGGCGGCGGCGTTATTAGAACGGAATAAGAAGCTGGGAGACAGTGATGAGGAAGAAGAAGACGAGGATGAGTGGGATTGAGAGGCTGGAGGTCTTGATGGACATTGAAGGTATGGCTAAGTTATTCGTCGCGTGTTTGAAAATGGCGTGGCAACCAAGTGAGTGTGTTGAGATTGTGTAAGTATTGTAGG
Organism: Fibroporia radiculosa; assembly: GCF_000313525.1. Taxonomy (NCBI): domain Eukaryota; kingdom Fungi; phylum Basidiomycota; class Agaricomycetes; order Polyporales; family Fibroporiaceae; genus Fibroporia; species Fibroporia radiculosa. The sequence continues at coordinate 30,805 of NW_012133376.1, read as the reverse complement.
TAGTCTGTTTCATTTTGGATCGCTCTTTTGTTTCTTTTATATGGAACGGTTCGGAGCTTCCGCTTTTGAGGGTGTCGAAGCTTACGAGGCGTGATTCAGCAGCGGTACATGTCACGTCAAATGCCTGTGTTCTCGCCGCTGTGGATACATATTGTCATGTGCGCGCCTCGGGTGGATATACTTCATGACCTTTAAGGATACGGGGCCACCAGCCGCAAATTGTATAATGATTATATCCCACGAAAATTACTGATCGTCCTCTGCGCATTCTTACTCCCAGGATGCCATAAACACGGTTGCGTCATATGGCTGCAACTTGCAAAGCGATGCTAGTCTAGGATTCATCAAACATTCTCTAACCTCTTGGTTTATTTAAGCCTGAGAGCGTTTGCGATACGCTCAATGAAGGATGTTCTCTCCACCAATTTCACATGTTGGTATTTGCACAAGGAAATTACCCAGGCCAAATGGCTACTTGACGGAGGCAGACAAGAGTGAGATGTCCCGGTATATTTCACGTAAAGTTGGCCGTCAGTTTCGACGACAACAGCAGTAGCGAGTTACATTTGATCACGGTAGCACAGCACAGACAGCACGAGAAGACAAACCAACGAAAACCAATGCAAAGTAAATCCGAGTCAACATTGTTACGCAAGTTTCATGCAGATTCCAGACTCTTGACAAATTCCAACGCAAGCTTGGGGCTATGTAGACGAAGAATTTATGTCCGATACGAGAAAATGTTATATGAGCGACGCACCTGTCAGCGGGTTTTACTGGAATCCTCCTCTCGACGAGCTTTCCGCCTTTCTCGAAGATGAAATGGCTACGCTTAGTCTTTCCGCTTTCCCCGGCACCGAGGGCACTAATGAGCTGCCTCTTCGGATCCGAGAGAAGAGCATACGGCAGGTTTTTCTACATGGCACTCGATGACACAAGGCGAGTGCAACACATGGATATCACGTACCTTGGTTTGCCACTTAGTTTGTGCTGAAGGACTATCCGCGCTGAGGCAATAAACATCGAAGTTGTATGACGTGAAATCCGGATATATATCGCGGAAACCACAGGCTTGGTTGGTGCAGCCAGCTAGTAAAATCAGACAGCGTTTTGCATGAAAGTGTAATCGCAAAAATTCGAGTGCTCACGAGTATCAGCTTTCGGTACAAGAAATAGGATAACCCCCTTTTCCGAGGCTAGAGTATCCACGTCAACATCTTCACCTTTCTCGTTCTTAAGGGTCAACGATGGCAAAGAATCCCCGATTTCAATTGTGGTTAACTCGATTACTGGTAATGCGATTCATGTCCACAAATCTATGTCAGATATAATAACATCATGGATGAGTGGCTTACCAGCATTTCCTTCTGCTGAATCCGACGCCTCCGCTTCCGCTTCCGCCTCCTCGGCCTTGCTCTGCGCAGATTGCGGGAAATTCGAGTAATACCCATGATTTAACATGCTGGTTTAAGTTCTGAATCTTCGCAATCCAATATAATCTACCCACCTTCTTCACAGCGGGAGATTCGTCTGCCGCATCCTCCGTCTCGGCAGCTCTCTTATTTGGCTTTGCGGCAGCTTTCTTCACTGGCTGCTTAGCAGTCTGAGGCTCAGTTTTCGGCTGTGCTGATATTCTTGATGACCTGCGGGTAGGCTCGGACACCTCAGTCGATGATTTTGTCGCACGGGGAGCCATACTGGAAGAAAATGAGAGAGATGTTGAAATGGACGCGAGGCGCGATTATAGATTGCGTTGCTGCTGTCGCACGCGCCGCAGACTCATACTAGTATCGACTTCAAATTTACGTGAACAAAAGTCATGGCATCCCTATGCACGGCCAATGTCATATGTCAACGGCGTATAGATATAATGGCTATGATCTGTTCCTACAATGTATGGGAAGATATCCATATAGTATGCAACCGAGCTTATCGCGACTCACGCCGAATGCTCTCGATCAATTGAAGTGCGAGTATACCATATATGCTACAGTTCGCAAATCATTTAGCTGAGTGCATTGTTTTACTCGAGTGCTATTGATAAGAGATGAGATCAGTTTGCAGACTAGGATAGTCATATCGCCATCATATCCAGCGGCGAGTCATTGTGGAATTGTGCGCTACAGGTTGATCGATGAACGCCTTCGACTTCGCGATGGGGTTCTGCCAGTACCGGTGAGGCTAATGTGAATAGAGGTCATTCGAAAAAGTGTAAAGACAAGTCGGTTGGGTCAGCGGAATATCTGCTGCTGATGCACCGACTTGATTATATTTAGGGAAGGATTATAGCGTCTTTGTGCCAGTCAATCTAAATTGCATACCACCCACCAGTTAGGAAGTAAATTTGCTATATGTAGTTTATCAGGCATCTTCACGCAGCCCAAGGTTTGAGCGCTGTACTAGTAACCGATGCGTAAGTATGAGATGGCATGAAATCGTCCATACAATGACGTACCATCACTTGCCGAAATTGAATACAGATCTAAGGACACTGCGCGCGAGATGCTTGGGTGAACTTTTGAGACTTAAGCTTGGTTGGTAAAGTCCTGGAAGCAAACTGGCAATGACCACCAATCGCTCGTGGCCGGAGCTATTGCCTCTTCCACATAATTTTCATAATCCGAAAGTTCATATCAAACACGAGACCTGAACTTAATGCAATCGAATGGACAGCTCAGGTATCTTCGTTCTTTCCAGCGATCACAGCAACACTAGCAGCGCCATATCCTATGCAAAATTAACAGAGTTATATGCTGGTTCGGTCATGGCCAGAAATCATGCCGGGAGGAAAAGTAAGTAAAGGAGGGGGTGTCTAGGATTGTGAGAGAACGATTATAACTTCACTTCCGCAATGAGCGAGAGAAAGAAAGGCTATGTCCAAGCTCAGAATATACTGGACCGGACGGGAATATTGACATGCAAAGGTAGTCAAGGGTACGAAAATTTAGTTATGGACGAGGAAGCGGCTATATCTCAGTCAATACGCACTATGAGTGCGTCAATTAAGAACATGGCGTCAAACAAAAACACAGCATTTCAATTAAACGAACACGCACCAGGAAGGAAACGAACGGCACCATCTCATCTATTCTGCCTCCTTGGAGAGCGAAGAGGAGTTCGAAAGTCTGCGACTCAAAAATGCCCTGAACTGCACGGTCGGCGACGAGGGGGCTGTAGGGCTCAAAACAGTAGCGGCACTACTCTGATCGTCATTTGGTGACTTGTCGGGATTTGGACTCTGCGTAGGACTTTCAGCCGGTGACATCGTGGAAGATGATGATCGTGAGCGACGAATGTAGGGGCGCGGCATAGGCTTCTTCTCCTGTGGGGACGTGGGAGGCGACACTGGAGCTTCCGGGACGAGGTCCACACCGAATTCATCCATAACTGACCGCGGCGGCGGACGCTCCACCATCGCTTCCAGCAACTGAACAAAACTTCGTTTAAGCGCTGCTGCCCAACCAAAAGCTAGCTTGGACTTGCCTCTCTCCTGAGCTCTTCTCCATCATACTCTCCCTCCATCTCTTCGGGTCCGAGCAAGACGGTGCCTTTACGGAACACCTCGCCCTCCTCCTCGACCCAGCTGCGTGATCTACTACGAGATTAAGGAGATGGTAAAAGTTGTAGCCCGAAGTCCAGAGAAACACTCACAGGTCCGTCGGGGATACTAGGCCGTCGGGCGGGGGAGCAACCAATTGGCGCTCCCCATCCTCATCATCCGATTCGCTAATTAAGAAAGTCGCGCTCGGGCTGAGGACCTTCTCAGGCTCTTCAGGCTCCGGCTCAGCCCTCCCCTTACCTTTATCAATGCGTGGCGTGACGACATCTTCTTCGCTATCTTCTCCAGCTGCACCAAATTGCATTGCATGTCCGTTCCCAGGCGACATCCCAACAGAACTATTCGCCTTGCCGTTTCCTACGCGGAAGCCTAAGCCATTTAGCGTGAGGCTCGGCTTTTGCGGCGTGCAACGCGCGAGGGACGAAGTCAGGTCGTCGTTCAGACTCAGCAGCTCCTGTAGACGCGCAGGCTCCGTGCTCTTTTCAATCATGATCAAGAGCGACTTCTGCACCTCTTTGACTCCAGCAGCCAAGGTTGCGACAGCGCTTTGTATCGGGGCAGCAGGGGCAGAGGAAGACGATGGAGAGCGGGCGAGAAGCTCATCGAGTTGTCCTTTAAGTATACGGGCCTGCACGATCACAGCTGATTCTGTCTGTTGTTCCGCGGAAGGCACGTCAGTCGAAGCTTCAGAAGGAACGGGCGAATTGTCAACAAGGTCATCAACCTTTTTCTCGTCGTCCTGCCGAAGTGATTTGGCCAGTTCGCTCTCTTCGATCATGCCCCACACCCCCTTGCCCTGTCCCCGACCGCTTCCGCCCTCGGAACTGGACGACTGCGAACTCTTCTCCGCTTCTTCGGTGTTTCGAACACAAGAGTTCAAAATATCTCGACATAGTCTGTGATCCAATCATGATCGGATTCAATCCGACAACGACGAAAACGGGTACTGACCGTGCCATTTCCTCGTCTCCGGGAGGAATATTCAAGTCTAAGCATCTCATGATGTGATTCGCCTTTAGCCCAGAATTTAACGCCATGACACCCGCAAGATCCAGATGGTTCAAGGTAAGGTCCAGGTGCAAAAGTGACGTCGATTCCGGGAGAAACTCGGCCAGAGCAATGGCACCGACAGAAGTCATTGATGTCGAGGATAGAAATAGGCGTTTCAAGGCATCATTAAGGGTGAACGCAGTGCGCAAGGATTGAATCTACGTAACCGATTAGACAGTGGCACGTTGCATACCGAGGTTAAACGAACCCCTTCGAGACCAGGTCCACAACATGGATTCTTACTAAGATCTAGTGTCTCCAGGCATGAGTTGTATTTCTCCATGACAAAACTCAGTATCTGTAGTCCACTGATGATAAAACGTACTCACCAGTGCCTCAGCAATCGCGATTAAGCCTTGGACGTCTAGCTTGTTCTCACTGAGATTCAGGACTTTCAGAGTCCTATTCCGCTTGAGTACCTGAGCAATGTAGGTAATCCCCGCCTTCAAAAAACAATTGGTTCACTTTTCTACTAGTTTCAATCGAACAAGACCGCTCACTCGAATATCATTTCCTTTCAAGTCCAGCGTCCTCAGCGCGCCCAGTCTAGGCAGGTTATCCAATGCGCGGACCTTATCTAATAGCGCTGCACTTGGACCACGATCGTACCGCGGTGGCAATCCCGGTGCATGTCCAGGCCCGGACATCCCTGGCGATGGAGGGACAGGATGACGTGCCGTTACACCTCCCTGCGCCGATGAAGTGATAATCGGAACCTGCTGGCCTGTCGGGGACAAAGGATTTGTATTTGCCGCCACTACTGCGGTGGTCACATTGGCTGCCGCACGGCGGGAACGAGGGACGTACGGCGTGTACGTTGTCTGGGGCCCTGTTGCTGGATGACGTGGAGGTGGAGGAAGTGGGCCAGCGCGTGGGGGTGGTGGGGGAGTGATCGTTCCGTCATAGCTCGACGCTGGCGACAAAGGGATGGTAGGCGTCGAGGGTGGTGAAAGTAGAGCTGAACTGAAACTCGGGCCGGATGCAGACGTCGGCGATATCGCAGTAGGACTACTTATACCGTTGCCGTTGGAGGGGTACCGATCAGGATAGTCCCTGATCATAAGCGCAATTGCAACCGCGCCCGTCGCGTTAATGCGATTCAGTCGCAATGAAATATTTCGCAAGGAAGATTTCCGTACGGTGTTCGCTATTTGGTGATAAGCATCCTTGCCATACTGAGTCAATGTATCGACACACCCAGTGCATCCAACGCAGCTGGTCTCAACGAACAATCATCGAGTCGTAGCGATACAAGTCCTGGCATCGGGGCTTCCGACAGTGCGCTTGCGATGTATTCGATGGATTTCTTGTCTAGTGAATTCTGTGACAGATCGAGGAACTGCAGGCTTTTCGCCTAATGACGGTGTCATCACATGGTTCGAATACACGCTCCTTGAACATACCTTTGCGACGTACGCACCGAGAAGCCGGAAAGCCGAAGCCTTTAGCCGTTTGTTAGACGCAACTGAAAGGAAGGACAGGCTATCAGGGATGAGCAGCGAATGCAGAATTGGTTTAAGAATCTGGCCACTGAATAGTCAATACCGAAACCACTAATATTTGCGCATAAACGAACCAAATCATCCAAGTCGCATTCCTTGAAGACAAGTTTGCGAAGACCCCACTCGATGGTGAAAACATCCGACAACACGGACGCTGATCCCACAGTCATTTGAACCCCAGAGAAGTCGGCCGTGCGGGGATTAGTGCCGGTGGCGCGCTGCGGGAGGCTTCATCAGATGCGTGTTACTCAACAAGATAATATAATTGCAACACAAGGGATGGGTGACGTGTCGCACGTTGCGCGAGAGAGATGTTCAATTATTGAAGTGCATTCCACGGGAGAAACATTGAGGATGTATGATAGCATACAAGCATGTCTACCTTGGAGCCTTTGCTAGTGACAACTTTAGGCCCGTACAAACAAGACTCTTCCACCATGCACGAAACACATTATCTAGAACGAGCAGACGAGCGGATCAAAATTTATAATTTCACATACCTTCAATGCATCAGAGATTCCCAGATCTGGACTTTCCTCCCGTCCTTCGCAGCATTCTCTGTAGAACGACTCGACCTTTTCGAGGGACCACCATACGTCCTGCGAGTTCGCGTTTACATCCGAAATTTGAGAATTTCCACGCACGACCCGCCGTCTGCGCTCGGCTTCCCGTTCTTCAATGGATCGTTTCTCTTCTTTGAGAGCTGGAGTCGAAGGAGGGTTCGCAGCGGATATCGGGTAGACGGTGGTCATCTCGGGAAGGATAAAATGCGCTCTCTTGAGCGTCGCAGTCTCATCTTGCACGCCATTGAGCTGCTGTCCGTTCTGGTTCGGTAACAATTTGGATAGTCGAGCGAGCGAGAAGAACGACTGCTGTGGTGGCGGGGGGCGTTTCAGAATGGACTTGCCAGGAGTAGGGATGGTCACTGAGGATGACGACGGCGAAGAGGCAAGCATCCCTGCAGCATTGCGCGCTGGGGGAACAGTAGAAGACAGGACGGACAAGTGGTGATGCGGCGACGGTCTACAGACAGCTCTCAAGCTTATTTTTCCGTTCCAAGGATTATCTGCACGTGATGAGTGCTACTTAATCTTCGAGGTTCCGTGCTAGAGACAATATTGGTCCATAAATTGAGTCTGCACGCACGAGAGCTTCATGGATGAATTTGACCTGTTCTCGTCTGGATCACAAGAAGCGAAGACGACGAGTTCAGCTGAAATACCATATGTTCTGTTTACAGCAGCTCCGTCGCAGCAAGCTGAGATAAGTCCAAATATAGAATGGCGATTGCCGAGATGCTACCATCTTGCGATCAATGTATATGTACACTTACCTCTCTGCCTCTCCGCTCACCACTCCTCCTAGCTCCTCTCCACACACCGTTCAAACACAAACCTCCTCGCTTTCTATCACCATGGCTGATCAATTGGTGCGTCCAAAAACATCTCTAGTATCATCTCTACTGACTTGTGCACGATGTCTTCAGTCGGAAGGTATGATATCAGTCGTCGTGTTTCCGCACGAAGATCTGGAGAGCTCATGAACGCCGCCGGTCTCCAGAGCAGATCTCAGGTAATTCTGCGCCCATGTGATCATCTTCGAGTATCTCATTGCGCTGTGAAGAGTTCAAGGAAGCGTTCTCCCTGTTCGACAAAGGTGCGTCCTCCCACTCGGACTTAATGCGCAGAGAACGGCGCTTACTCGTCTCCATCTCAGATGGGGATGGCACAATCACCACCAAGGAACTCGGTACCGTCATGCGCTCACTCGGACAAAACCCCACCGAGGCAGAGCTACAGGACATGATCAACGAAGTTGATGCGGACGGTAACGGGACGATCGACTTCCCCGAGTTCCTCACCATGATGGCCCGCAAGATGCGCGACACAGACAGTGAGGAGGAAATAAAGGAGGCGTTCAAGGTGTTTGATAAAGACGGCAATGGATACATCAGCGCAGCCGAGCTGCGGCATGTCATGACCAATCTCGGTGGGTCGGATAGTGCTGTGCACGCTGTGGTGAGCTGATGAAAATTTGGCTTGCCTTTAGGTGAAAAGCTGTCTGATACTGAAGTCGATGAGATGATCCGCGAGGCTGATGTTGACGGGGACGGCCAGATTAACTATGATGGTGCGTGTGTTTGTGTTATGTTCGCTCATCTGTTTACTTATGTGTCTCTTTTTCTACACTGTCAAAATCTCACGTAGAATTTGTAAAGGTATGTTGATTGCGAATCAAGTGATTGAATTTGTCTCATGCTCCTTGCTCGTAGATGATGCTCTCGAAATGATGAACTGTATTCCATACCATTCTTCTTTGCTTTTTGCTCCTCCTATCGACGGTACGATAGCGCAAGCACCAATCCAACTACACTATCATCTTCGCTGTTTCTTTCACTGCCTTGGATCGTCCTCAAGGCTCTCCCTCCAAGACAATTGCAATTCATGAACAACTTCAGAAGGGGATGCTTATACGATGCCCTCTGTCTTGAGCATCGCCTTGAACACGAAGAACACTGCTGATCTCTATATGTCGTTGATCGTGAAATTGAACCACGAGGATATTAAGCCGCTGACCTCGATTTGGCAGCCAGCTGAGCTGGGAGGGATGATCGATGATCGTTCACTCCCGCGCATCTTTGAAGCGATTCTTAAGCGCCTTATTTACATCCTTCCACAGACAAACGTCTGGTGTACGCTGATGCACGTCAGCTTTAATTGGATTGGGATGACCTCACACTTTCTGCCACAATGGGTGGAACAAGGTGGAAGTTCCGTGGAACAGTGCCATATCACTTAAGTAGCTATGAGAGATAATGCCTCGTGCACAGCACGGCAGATGGATTAGAGTAAGTATTGACGTAGACGGGCCAAGCTGTGCTAAAATGCTGAATACCATCTGCGATACTTGCAATCCCGCACGTCGACGGGGCACGCTACTGACGATAAAGCACGAACACGGTATTTAGATTTCTACCGCTACAACGATAATCTACAAGAACGCTACAAATAGCAAAACTTTAAACACGTAGACCAGTATATCATGGTAGTCGATGGGAAGAAAAATAGGTCAGACTGTCAGCCTAATGAATTGTATGTAGGGGATAGAAGTATGCTTACTTGTGACATTTAATACGTAAACTATAGGTTGGTATGTCACTCGCTAGAGATTTCGGGCTCACGCTGCCCATTAAGTGTTAGTAAAGACCTACTACAGGATTTCTTCAAGCCGTTACTTACGCGCCAGTCAGGTCCGCTGGGCCCTCCGCCGCCGCCAAAGTTGCGCTGATGAGAGTTTAAGTCATGGTGCATAGGAACTCCTTCCTCGAGGAATTACTTACGCGCCAGTCAGGTCCGCTGGGCCCTCCGCCGCCGCCAAAGTTGCGCTGCAGATTGGGGAATGAGGCAATGTCGCGTGTGAGTTGGTATTATATAAGTATTCATACCTCTTCCACGTCAGGCGCCGCGGTCTGTTCAAAGTCAGTAGGGCAAAGATTTGAAAGACGCCATTTAACTCACGGGAGCTGCGGAGGCCATGCCCAGGATGGCGACAACAGACAGGAGGGAGAATAGCTGGAAGCGCATTGTGTCTTACTGAGTAGTGCTCAGAGAGAGACTCAATGAAGTCAAGGGAAAATCAAAGGGGCTTTTATACTCGAGACGAAAGCCGAAATCGGGGTAGAAAGTGGGTCATGGGCCAGGTTTGGGTCAGGTTTGGGTCAGGTACACAGAGTATCAATGTTAGCATTAGGTTGTTTCATGCGATCTCATGCTTGTCGATATCGAACCACACGCGGAGGCACCCGCGAGCGTTCGTAAGACAACGCTCCACACGCATACGTTCTGCACGATAACTGGCCCTTCCAAGGAAAAAGTTCTGGCAGAACGGCTAGTCTGATCCGCCGCTGATTTCTGCTCCCTGTTCGGAGATTCATAAGAGAGAAAAGAGCGACGATCATTAAATTTAACTCACTTCTTTCGCACCCGACGGCTACGACGATACGTACACATCTAAATACGCGCTGGCTCTCGGGTATCGGGCACCCGGTAACGGTCTTCTTGAGACTTGAATCTCTAGCCAGACTCTTAGTATTAATGCCAAAATACTGAAATCTTAGACCAAATTTCGGGGGGATGGTGCCGGTGGAAACGTGCGTTGTGAATTGAACCCGACCTGACTCACCACAACATTGGGAATTGCACATGAGGTGCATGCGGACGCTTTAGTGTGCTTGGAGAACCACCTTTCCAGAAACCACTACTCTGGATCACCACCATATCGCGGCGCCGAACGCCTTTGTTCATCTGATACGGCCGCCGCACGGCAGTAAGTCTGAGTTAAGCAGAATCAAATTGGATCCCTTGCCGTATACCGAATATCAACTTTCCAGATTTGTCGTTCCGGATCATACTCAAACATTGATTCGGCATGACGCGACATTTGCGTCCTCCATGATCAATTCCAAACGCAGGCAACCTCGTACACCCCTTCCAGATGGTCTCAACGCGGCTTGGAACATGTATCTCACTTCCCTGATTGAGCTCAAAGAGGACGGACAGAGGGGATGGAAACACGCGATGCGTGCCTGCTGTGCATCGGCACCTGGCCATGGCACTATGTATGGCACTATGGAAACAGGGTTGACTCGGACTGATATGCCCGTTTAGCGCTCGGTCAACCACAAACACATCAACCGGCATGTCGTTCTGAGCTGTATTTCATGGAGACCTGTTTCCATGTGGCATATCAGCATAAGTCAAGCAGGTAGAATTAAGTTTAGATAGGATTACAACCTTAGAGGAGTCCGGTTGTTCGTCTAGAAGACTAGATCTAAAGAGTCCTTGCTCTTATACTAAGTTCAAGCCTGACTTGGCAAGGGACGTGCCGCGAGAGCTCAGGCTCATGTGTACAAGCGCGCTCTAGCCAGATGACACTCTCTCCGACTTCATCTGTAAACCCTTGTAAAGCCGGATCCTTGGTGACATGACAAATTCAGGCAGGTAGAGAATTGGCTTGGTTACTCAATCATCACAAGCACTGGTGATCGCAGATTCTCAACATATTATAGAATTATCAATCTCAGCAAACTTGTAATAATACATGCATGATGGGCATATGGACTTAAACCTCACACTGCAAGCGAAACAAACGTATAATAAGCAGAGTGCATACCATCGAATGTGCCAATCAGGAAGGGGTGAACCTTGCAATATGCTTCAAGTTGAGTACGAGCATACTTCTATTCTGTCGAAGTATGTGGTGGAAATTGTCCACAAACTGTAGCATCATGTCACGAAGTTAACTGGAGCTCCAAAGCGGCACGCAAAGAGCCAATCTACGAACTCAAAATATCAAAACCCATACCAGGTATGACTGACATAGACAATACCTGTGTCAACTTAGATCTGTTTGTTCCTGGGACCTGATTCCCGTGAACGTAAATAAGGGGTGGTGAAGGGGTGGTGAAAAGGCTCAACTTGTTCCGATATCGGATTGTTTCAAGTTGTGGCTGGAGATACCTTTATCTATACGTACCGGCTTATGGTTCGGATCTAAACAAGTGACGTCACGACACGAGCGAGCCACACTCCGACTCCACTGACTCCACGGCTGCGCCGCTGCGGACCACAGTCACGTACAGGCCCTAGCTAGAGCATAAAGGGGATCCATAAGTATACCGACCAAATTAACATCTACATATCCCTCGTCAAATATTCTCAAACATCCCTCGTCCTCGTTGATCGCCAGCCAAATCCTGATATACACAATGTCTCCAAAGAACAACGAGCCCACCTTCAACATTCTGCCTCACCCAGCTGTGGGTTAAGCATTGTATGCGCTATATGTTTCATGTATCTAAACATCATGATTCCACAGAAGACGAATGATCCAAGGGACCTGGAAGGTCCGCAGTTGGGTGGTGGATTGAACAGCAATCCCGAGTTCCAGGCGTTCCATGCTCACGAACCATACGTTCCCAGCAAAGATCTGCTGGAGGGTGTTGGGCAGCCTTTGGTGAGACATCACGCCGTTCATAACTTCTCTTTGCATATTGACCTCATCGCTAGAGTCGAGAGGAGTTAAACGCTAGGGCTACGGAGTTGAACAAGCAAGATTGAAGGGGTAGCGGTAGGCTTTGGCTGTTCAGGAGCGTCCACTGGTGTATCTTCAGTAGCAGCATATCGTGTCAGTTTGAGAGGGGTCACAAAACGGCATCAACTTATCCTCCTGATAAAATCTAGTTGATACTCATTTGCTAAACTCGGCTGGTCATTGTCTCGTCTAATATTGACATCGCACAGTTGAAATTTCGGATTCGGCAGATCATAACACCATACAGATGTGGACATGCAACCTTTACCGGAGCATTGCAATTCGAAAACCCGTTTCACCATGATCACTCTTGAGCTCCTCGATATACTCACCACTTAGACTTGTTATCGTGAATGAAGTTCCCGGATCGCGAACAATACTTCCGCCATCCATAACATCAAAAATGCATTCCAAAACGGTGCAGCGACATTACCAACAGTCACCTTGTATCGACATCGTTCTCAGACTTTGATTACTGCCCTCTCAACGCATCATACCCTTGCAATTGAACAAACGACATTGTAGGAGAAGAGGCGAGCCTGAAATCATAACTTGATTAATAAAAGGCTATAGAGCAATGCTCTGATCGCAACACTTACCTCCTAGTATGGCTTGTCTGAACGGATCTGAGTGTGGCTCTTCTTGCCCCATTTCCTTGCGCCCATTACGAAAGCTCCCAGCAATATAAGAGACGTCATAAACATCAATGACACCATCGCAGTCGAGCTTGAGACCAAAGATTCACTTCCCACAGCTGTAACGAGCTGCTCATTCCCGACGGAGCTCAAGAGGTCACGGCTGACGAGGCTGGAGGTTTCATTCATGCACTGAGCAGCAGCGATCGCAACCGCACATCCACGCTCGATGTCTTGATTGCATTCATAACACCACTCAAGCGTCGTGTTAACCGCAGCCGGTGCGAGAGCGGCGGTGAATATTGACACGGGAACGTCGCCTCCGGTGGTTCCATCCCAGCCGTCGAAGACGAGTGGGTATGGCCTAAGCTCGGGATCGTTGGTACCGTTTTTGAATTGGAACCTAATGACGGGCTCCGCCGTCGGAGAGGTTTGCCGGATTTCGAAAACAGCCGCGGACGCATAGTCGACTTACGAAGCCCATGTCAATAGCGAGAGCATGAAGCAAGGGGAGGAAGCCGTACCGAGTGCAGCTGGGAGAGACCCAGAGCTTACCAGGCCAGTCATATTGAACATACTGAGGAAAGGCTTGTAGTTGATCGCATAGTAGCTCAGCTTGAGCGGATCGGAGGAGTTCGTGATGCTCTCAATAGATTCCAAGATACCCGGGATCATCGTCTGGAACGCAACTAGAGACAATATGCAACTGAGTCAGTTCTGTTTTCAGATTATGATCACGAAAAACGCACTGTTGCCAACTCCGGAGAAGTATGGATCGGTAAATACGTTGTATTCGTGCCAATTGGCCAAATCGCGCGCTTGGGCGAGGAAAGTCGGAGGGAGCTCCTCTAAATATGTCGCATTATGAATCGATTGCACATTCATGTAGTCAAAAATCTGCAGAAGAGCTCAGCGACAGAAAATTACAGATCATGAGACGGCCTACATTCCACTTGAGGTGATAGGCCACGACTAGGTAAGTCAAACAATTTTGGCAGATGCATTAATGACACACCATGTTCTCTAGAGAGGTGGATCGATTGCCGACGTAGGGACCAAGCTGAGAGAGGAATGGCTCTGCCTCCTCAGCCTTTTCCATGAAGGCAGTAGAATTATAAAATGCTGTTGTACGGTCTTGGAGAGACTGAAAACAAAGTAACTTTAACATGGGACCCCACACAATCTCACATACCACGTACGATACAGTCGGTGAAGCCCTCCAAAGACACATCCAAGTCCGGCAAGACGGAGGTAACTGGGAAGATGTGGTGAGTACGTCACATCTCATAGAGAAACTAGGGGTAAGCTTACTGGGTACATACTGATACCCGCCTAGAGGACTGGTGATGGTGGTACCATTGGCGAGGGTAATATTCTGTAGGGGAGTGGGATGCCAAAGCCCTTGCACTAGAGCCGCACAGCTATCCATGATCACACTATCTATCCCACTGTCGTCGGCGGCGATCGAAACTTGTTCAACATTGAAGATCGAGGAGGAGGGAGATATGCCTTGAATGTACGAAGGCGACGACGAGTCTAGGTATACCGAACGCAGATAGTTACCAAGCTGCCATTCTTGTTGCTAATATTCATCCAAGGCGTTAGATTGAGCTTCATTCGTGAAATGTCACCTTGCTTACCTCGCCGAGAGGAGTGATCTCTGTGAATGTCACTGTATAGGTAGTAGGATCTTGGTAGAACTCCAAGCGATCACCATGCCTAGCCAGGAGCACGATTCCAATAACAGTGCTTTCGTCGCTACTCATTGTGTACGCTCGATATAGCTTCGTGAATGTAGGAGAATGTGAGTCAACTGAATGTAGAGCAAGACACAAGGACATTCGAGAGAAAGTGACCCGTACTTATAATGTCGCCAATGTGACCGGCCACTCCTAGTCCGAACTGGATCTTTGTCCTTCATGGAGTAATCACACTCCATGACAGCTGTCTAGAAGATTTCAGACGCAGCAGACTCGCGCCGGAATGTTAAACAGCCGCCAGGACCTGCGGAGGTGAACACACGACCTGAATGATATATCCACAGGCACGAACGACATCCCCGGAAGCTATATCTCCTTTTGTTGAATAGTAGGCAGGTTTGAAAGTGCGAGTACTGCTATATTTGACGCACCCTCATAATGAGCAACTGAAGCTGCACATCGCCGGCCCTCCTCCGAAAGGCGCGCTCAAGAGGGGGTGGGCCATCTGTCAAACACACAAGTCAGCGCCGAGCAGTAGGTTCTCCCACCCTAAAAGACGCGGTCAATGACTTGCATTTCTCCGGCCTTTCTGAGCATCTCTCAATTTCAATGAGCGTGCCACATCTCCATTCAATGTCAAATAGCGCGCAGTCGTTCCGTTGATCGCCCACCTCTGTGGTCCTGATACTTGATCATACGGTCGCCAGTTTGAATTATGCTGAACTTCAGCCAATGCATTGAATCAAAGTCCTCTCGTAATTTCCACCTACCGATAATGTGTATATGACATATAGGAACGTTGTTGACCGTTCAAACAATGGTCTGAATTATTACACGCGTAGAACGGAATGACATTGAGTCCGAATCTGGGCGCCTCGTCATGAAAGTCAATGGACTGTTGTGTAACAAATCTGGCACCCGTCAGGAGTACCTGTCGGAGGCTTTAGAAGCATGCTCACTTAGGTACTCGCAGGGCTTCCGAGGTGTCGGATCGTGGTGAAGGCCAGGTGACAACTAATGTCGACCTCTGATTCAGCCATTTATTCTGGTCACAACAGCAGTAGAGACATCAAAATTCCCAAAACCCTTCCCTGTGTGAAGTTCCACCAAGGCTCTGGATGGCTAGTCTCTAGATGATATTGAGAATTGCTGATTCGGGCAAACGACCGCGGGATGATAGGCGCTGCAGCCGGATTCAATCCTGTCTAATGCGGCGCTTGTCGTGTGACTGCGGCAACGACGGCAAGAACGATATACAGCTTGGCATACGAGATCAATCAGCGCTGTATATGCGAGTGAGACATATAGCTTGAAAACCCAGAACTCACCTATCCAAGTCCAACATCGTTCTTGAGTTCTTCGAACAGCTTGGTCATCCAATTGACCCAAAGGCCACACTCGCGCTGGGACGTTCATATCCGCCAGACAAAGGACAGAGCGTAACGAGGTAACCAGCTGGAAAAATGTAGCAAGATCATTACAAAAATGTGAAATAACACCGTACCTGAACCTCAGGCACAGCGTACACGTTTATGGATCCAATGGAAGCTAACCCGGGTCCGACCGTCAGTTCCTGGCAAATTTATCTCCGAGATCGACGAGAGAATTTGTGTATGACATTGACAATGCGCTTTGAAAGCACTCTACACAGCATGAAATACCAAATACGTTATTGCAGTAGCTGCACGGCCGCCGTAGATAAGCTGTACAACATTGTACCGTGTCTGGCTCATGTACCTGAACCATGTGTAACCTACGTCCTTGGACATCAATGATTTAAATTTGTGGGGTTCAAGCGACGACACTAGCGACGACACTACTTACACCATTCGGCGTCCCTGCAGATCATAAGGTGTAAGTTATCTTTCAACTCGGTAAAACCTTTGCATAGCGTACCGCAATCACATTGATACTAGCCCCAATCCAACGAGTCGACTCCGAATAGGTGAGGCAGGTTCAGCTCCAAACTCGCGTCGATAGAGGGTACCAGGTTCAACGGGAGCCCGAAGGTTTTCCCGTACCTTGAGTAGCCTCGGAGTAGCCTCAGTTGCTGGATGGTCAGTTCGACAATAACGTGCGAACACGGTCACTCTGAGGACAGTCTCACAGACGGTCGCATAGTTTGGCCTTTCTCGTGATGAGGTGAACGCTATTACCTTGAGGAAGCTGTGCACTGCGCTGGCTCAGGAACCCAAATGATTATATATTTCAAGCAGAAGTAAATACCTAAGGATACATATAAGGTCGCATCCGAATAGCCACTAACCATCGACCGCTGCAACGCCAGTACACCTACACATCGCGAATAGGTTTTCGAACGTGTCTTGTAGCCAGATCAGATGACCTGGGCGTGAAAGCAGGAGCAAGGATAGTGGAAATGCCCGAGATACCATGGTTCCATGGTATCGCGAGCAATACCGACGCCCTCAAGTCTGCCGTCCACATCTCTCGATGTAGCTGCCGCACAATTATGAAAGGTCAATTACTTGACGACGAGATCGAATGCGAAGCTTCAGGGAGATCCAAGTTCATCTTGACGTGGTTTAGTGACGAAGATCGGCTTCTGCTACAGCGGCAGAACATACTGTAGTGGATTCATCGATACAGACTTGTAGTCGAACCATCGCTTTAACACCCTCCGTGACCGTGAGTATAAACGCGCTTCACTTGGGTAAAACATGTCAACTGAAAATAGACGCAGGCATAGAGTAACTCCACGGAGACCTCATACATCTCAGCCATTGTGTGTTCGTTACTGGCACTCCGCTGTATTGTCCGAATGGAAGACACCGGTATAGGCTAAGAATTCAAGAACCTAGCTACAATTTCTATGTACTGCTCATTTTCGCTCCTCCCAGAAAGGCAGCATAGCGGCTCGCTCTTCACTACGCCAGCCCATCACGGTGAGTATTCACGTACGCGGACGAGGCAGATCTTACGAAAAGTACTAGTGGCATTATTCAGATGCAGCGCGAGACCTCGCACAACCTGAGGTTGACCTTCAATTGACCTCTGATTACGACCTACCCGGGCCAACTCACGCCATTCGCACAATATATATCTGCCGTCTGTCGCTGAATGAAACCCGCTCGCTGCAATAGTCTGAACAATAGCGCTTTTCTGTATCTAGTCTCAGAGTGAAACGACGAGACGGGAGAGGTACGGCCCAATGCATACGAAGATGGGATGAAAGAATACGTGACGCACTTTAAGTTGCTGATGGTCTACAGCTTCTCTGATATACTCTTCCCTGGTCTTATACTATGTTTAGATACGAGACCACGGATACCTTTCCCCTTTTCGCGCGCCTCAAGATTCTTGCTGGCACACGGGTTGATGTGTCTTTGCCCGTGAAGTATGTAGCTCCTACTAGGTGATATTCATTCGGAATGAGCCTGAACAACAGTAAGTGTGGAGCAGCTGTAATTCCATAAATTATATTTTGCTGGCATGGTAATGGTTGACCCAAATCTGCATAAGCTACGCGTTCTAGCTTGTTCGTACAAGTCCTAGATATGAAGACGCACCTAACAGCTTCGAGCGTAATGCACATATTCAGATAGCACTACCATGCGGCATTCCTCGCCATATACTCTCGATGGTTATCTTCTGCTATCACATATAACGCTGTCCAATCCTTGCACTCGTGCGTAACATCGTTGACCGTCACCCCTCTATGGTCAACGTACCTGACTGTTTCGAGGCGTAGCTCCGATCGACACAGAACCATTTGTCGAATATAGTTCATGCAATGGTGGTCGAGTGTACTCGGGGGCGGGGCTAACTCTCCAAGTCGATGTCGAGCTGCCAAGGATGTGCGGATGACACCGAGGCAGCGAAGTTGGTGGAACATAGAGATGCTGAATGGATGCAGGTCACCGCCCAGGTGTAACATACCACCCCCAGAGGGAAGAGTACTGTTCCACTCGCCATCGCCATCGTCTGTATCAAGCGCGAAGTGCACAGTGTTTTCGATCGACATATGCACTGTGTCGAGCGGGGGAATGTCCCAGTGCATGGGATAGTCATTTCCGCTGTATGCTGTGCGTAAGATGTACGGGTGCCAATCTTAATTGGAGAATGGAGTAAATACACTTACTATGTTTCCTCGCTATGCGTTTTCCGGTCAGTCCGCGATATATAGGAACGATAGTTAGCATGGTGATTAGGCTAGATATGACTGTGAGGTAGAGAAGCCTCAAGCTCTTGTCAGATCCCATACTGTAGCTGACAACCACCGTCTCAAGACGTTAGCGGGATAGTATCAAATTGTAACCGAGCATGCAACCTTATATACGCCCAAGTGATTCTTATTCATCATTCCATTCTTCCATCTATCAACGTATACAGCATATGCTCCCAAACATGCTTCCTTTCTCATAGGCGGTACACAGTGCTGTACACATTCGCTGAGTCTGAGTCTGTCTAAGGATTAATCGACTACACTTATATACACCACGATGTAATTAGCCTTTGACCAGGCCCGTCAACCAGCGATGTGAACAAGACTAGCTCGGGGGCCACCGCTGTCCATCAAGGCGCTGAGTGAACGACTGCGCTTGCCCTCATCTGGACCGTAAGCTCAAGATGGACATACTAGATCAAATTTCGCACCGCGCATAAAATGATGTTGATCGTGAATGCAACTGCATACTACAGGGAGAACCTGACGACTATGGATGCATGTTCCGCCCCGTCTTACGCGATTCAAGCAGGATGCGATATTGAGATCGGCCAGTACAGGAATCTGAACTTCTGTCCACATACCACCCAGAGGTTCTCACTCGACTCGATAACGATAATTACTTCTGAAGGTGGCAGACACCGTGAGTTGCCAATGCTGCCCAGCATTGTCGAAAGCCTGAGACGTGTGAAGTTGCTGCATGTACGCCCATGCCACATTGCAAGTTTAGAACGTACCGTAGAATATCGCCTCAGGACGGTCTCTCTGAGAAGCGACTGCGCTGTAGACACAGCACGTTAGAATTTGAGCGCGGAAACCACATAAAATTGGACAACACGAAGATCGTGGTACGCAGCCAACTAGGGCATGATTGTTTACGAAAAGCGAATTATAGGAGCATCTTGCGTTACAATGACCATACTCTATTGAAGCGGCAGTGCAAGTTTCGCCTAGCGATAAGCGAGTGTCAAAAATCAGCAAGCGGTAATGGACGGTACTGCTGACAAGGCTAAGGATCCAAGAACTCAGAGAGTTCTTGATGCTGCATGTACCACTCACTCCTCTGGAATGGCGTATCGGTCGAGTTCTTGCATGTGGGTCATCGAACTTCGAAATTTGCTCAAAGAATGGTTTGTACACAAAACCTTGAGTTATATTTCCTCTCCCGTTGATCGAGAGTGCCGAGATGCGCAATGTGCCATTTGTCGATAGCTACCCCTCCAGCTTTCCACTCCTGCTGTCCCTACATTTCATGTAATCAAAGTTCAATACCAGTAAATAATTGGAAATAATTACGTTTTTCGAGAAGGTTGTATAATCACCATTTGCATCGGTTTCAAAATCACACTACGATAGCATCTGTACCAGCTCCTGAGGTATTTGGTATAGAACACAGCCATAGGAACCATAATGTTGCTCAGTATTTTCGCCATCTACCGCTCGTCCCGCAGCGAGAGTGGCCTGCACATCCTCGGGCAGAGGTGACACATTATCGACTTGTTCCATAGCTTCACCGACGAGGAGCAGACGGCAGCTGCCAGTCTATGATGATGATGAATCGGTGAAAACCCGCAAGCTGACGCCAAAGTTCAATCTCAGAGATGAGCTGGCTGCCCCACGAGTGCCCTTGACTGTCAAAGCCGGCCTCGATGCCCAAGTGGTGGGCGAGCATCAGGAACTCGTCGATGCAGCCTTGAAGAGGTTGAATATCTAGAGCGAGTTGTCGAGGCACGTAAAAGTCTATAGATAGCAGTCACCACAAGTCGCAGGCGTTACAATAACTTGAAGTACGTGCGTAAATAAATCCTCTTCCATTGCAAAATCTGAACACCTACCGCCTGTCACGGTTGTCTATTGCTGAGAAAAACCTTGAGAGCTATCCAGACGGCAATGATCTAGCGTTGCTTACATGTGACGCCGACACTACAGCCTATACTTGCGTGATCCGCAGAGTGCGAAGCTTGAAGTTCAACTGAAGCCCGAAGACCAGGCGGAGCTTGGATGCATCGTCTGAGTATCTGAGTCAAAAGATGCGCGTCCTCGACAGGCGTGTCAGCGTCTATACAATAGCTATACGGTCGGCCCAGCCATTTTTTGTTAAGGGCAGGTCGATACGTGTAGAATGGGGAGCGCAAGGTCACTATCGGTAAATTTGTTCTTAGTAAAACTTGTAGCAAACACCACAAGCACCGCCAATGATACCGTCAGGATTCTACGAAAATAGTACTGTCAAGCTCAAGCCAATTGCAGGTCGTGTCTTCGCTACCATGATGAAAGTTCGTTGAGATTCCAATCGAACTTAAGTTGTACCGAACATGGGTGGATGGTCAAAGGTGGAGACCCGACTCTGGTCCCTCTACATAATTGTAGACCTCAAGCTCAAGGGCTGTTCCTGAGCTGGAATTCCAGGTCTGTCAATTCTCCGATATTTGTTGCCTCTCGGTAAAGTGCAATTTCACAGGTTTGTTGAGAAGGCTGACGTACCCTTATTTAGGAATGTTCTTTCGGATGAGGATGTTCGCAGTTCTTCTATCCTGTTCGTTGCACCTGAACGCCAGTGCATCACTGGTTTTGTGATAGTATCAAGCTCCTCACATATTCGAACATCTGATCAAGTTTACCAGCGCAGCCTAGTGATATTTTTCTCAAACAGCACGGCTTGATCAAAGAGACATCATCTTGGGTTCTGGTTCAACCTCGTGAGCAGCCACATTGTTGAGCCCGGGCGATTCACGCTACTAAGTCTCTTTCGGGTTCGTCTTTCATCTACACATCGCCTTGCTTCTCTGTCTGTTGGTGGCTGGCTGCCCGAAACAGACAGCGCCACACCTAATGCAAGGCTCGCCGATGAGGTCCGCGGGTTCCCCATAACAGCAAGATTATATTACTCAGCATTGCGGTCGTGGCCCTGAAGGTCAAAGTAGATATCAATACGAAATTCAAGAATATGGACGTATGTAAATCTATGTGCCATAATAGCTGCGACAAGCACTGGCCGAAGCTCCAGCGCATGTTCAGGATTTCTTGGCCATGTACTTGGCTGTGGCGCAGATACTGTTGATCTTGTGCAGCCGGAAGAACTCATTTGGTCTGAGAACGAGATTGGAGTGCAGGGTAGGTTCTCCTCACCGCATCGAATGACGAGTCCCGGATAGTAGACGAGCGAGCGAAGCTAGTGTTCACACTGCCGCTCCATCTTGGTGACCACGCGGATTCCCAAGGTAAATGAATCCGAATCAGCAAAGGACTACTCAATCTTATATCTTGCTCTAGCAGATCCTGAAGTGTGCGACCATCTAATATCATTCCGTCCTAAGGACTCCATGGCAGGGCTGCGTGCGTACTATCTGACCTGGTTCTTGAACCTATTCTATGAGACATGGATCTTGTTGCAAGAGATGCTCCTGTAGAGGACGTACGCAAATCTAGCAAACGGTACTGGCGGGAGTACTTATTGGACGACTCACATGACATGCACCGGAGACAGTTTTATAAATACGTCGTAGACGCTCACAAGGGTACGTTGCGTTCCACTACCCCACCACGCGTATTCAGTAGTGCTCTGCCAGAACGATGCGGGCCAGCTGGGAATATCCAGCTTCCTAGTAGATGACATGGTAGAAGATGCTTGCGGGGAGCTTGGGCACCTTGAAGAAGATGTTGACCAACATGTAGAAGACTGGTCAACTATTCCCCTTCGGTACGCGAGGATTATGCATTATTTCGACCATGTGCACGTTCCAGCAGACACAGAAGTGTCCATCGCGCACCCAATCCTTTATGAGATGATCTACTCCGCTCTTGCTTATTTCAAGGCATATCGTATCTTCGCCGTCTTCCTCTTACCAAAGCCCTTTGCCATATTTCCCGCAGCAAACAGCAAATCTAGGGTTGCTCACGCTCGAAGCAAAGAACATACTGATCTTCTGCAGACAAATCGCCGAAGTGCCATTTGCTTGCTCAAGTCGATTTCCCTTAGACTTGACCACCCTTGCGATTGACGAGCTGAGCGCATTGGATTTTGTGGCTCAATTTGGGCGACCAATATTTGTGCTCCCGATGCTTCTGGACGTGAAATCACTCATTTTGACATCTCATGAACAGATTTTGGCGATGCTGGAAGGCGTTCAAGACGAGAGCGCGAAATCACTCATCGTAGATAACATAATACCGTTTACACAAAGAAAGTTTTGGGGCGATTAAAGCACTGGTGATGTCGCCAACCTGACTTTCATCAAAGGTTGACATTCCCCGTCCCTTTATCGCATTGGCGACGGAGCCGGGGTTACCAGAGTCTGCAGATAAGAGATCCATCGTAGAGCGACATCGAAGAAGCTTTGGACTCAGATAGCGATGAGCTAGAGACTCCTCCGCCTGCGAAACGTTCTAGGTGCTCGTGGGGAAACACACCGCTCGCGGAACCTCGTGCATCAACAGTATGGTATCTTTGCGCATGGGTACTCCGAGGGCATCTATGGATGATATCCAGCGCCGCACCGCTTCTTTGTGACGACGATGCGCGGATAGAGCGGACCTGTCATAGAGGATCTAGTTCGACCGCTGGGAGGCAGATGATGAAGTCAGCGTGGACGTCTAGCGAAGACTGAATTGCCTCGACCGACCGACGGCTCAGCAAAGAAACACCCGAAATCGATGGCCAGGTTCTTGTCAGTGCTACCCTGGAGCCGGCAGCAAAGGGAAGTATCGATCTTTTCGGCCGAGCTTGGTACTTCGATATGCCCCGTTCACTTTATGCTTGTCTGTGCTCGTTATATCTTGCCATGCCGATGAGACTCACAGCTATCGCATTCAGGCTACTAGAACTTTAGTGCGCACAGTAAGATAAGCCCGAGAACATGGATTACATGTAAATCTTAATTCCAATGTACTCTGTGCTCATACAAATTAATGGCTCGCGCATAGCCAAGGTCTCTCGTTGGCAGCCCTTCAATAATAGTCGCCTTGAATTTGATGTGTGAGGTCGCCGCTGTATAGCGCATAGCCTGGATCCAGGAAACGGGATTTTAGCAGAGCTGCTAGGTAGTGCAAGTGCAATGTGAACTGTACGTATACCAGAACATGATCCGATGTCCACTCTGGTCTATATCCAATTATCGAGGCGGTTTCGTCCTGGGTTCGTTGAAGAGATACTGACTGAATGCATTCTTGCTCAGGTGATTCTTGTTCCGAAGTCTGGCTATTCTTCCTTCGGACGTTGCGACTGCACAATCAAAACACGAGAACAACTAGGACAGCCCGTGCCTATGTGATGATCTTGAGCGGAGATGGGACCACAGCTTGAAGCATGGCTGCCTCTAACGAGCTCAGAACGAATGTTCGGACGGAAGATTGCAACGGACGCAAGCTAGCATGCCGCGGCGCGAGACAGCGGGAGGCGGCGAGCCATGTGGATGATGACCAGACAAGTGGCAAGATCCGCTCAAGCTTGAGGGGAAAATTAATTTTGACCAGAGCTAAGTAAGTGGATAGCCTACAGCGTGGGATAAGTTAGCAGAGGGGAAACAATCCGGCCATTGCCGGATAGAAAGCGGGCGAGGTTGGTCGTCCACGCCGCTCCTCCTTGCTCCTCCTCTCTCAGTGATCTCCACCTCCATGGCCACCTCGCTCGACGCCCCCACTCGTGAGCTGTCCGCCCTGCCGTCTGACCTGCATTCTCATATTATCTTGTTTGCAGACCAGACTTCGTCCATCATGACAACCCTTTCTCCCTCGTCCCCGATCGAGTTGCGCCATATCACCTCCAACACCCACCTCGCCAGCCCCACCCGCGAGCGTAGGCTCTCCAAGCGAGCCTCACAACACCTCCGGACACACCGCATGGGCTCACGCTCGCCATCGTCAATACCGTCGTCACCCACATCAGTGTAAGCACCGCATTCTGGCCTCCTCGGTCCATCCTGACCACCCTCTAGCCACTCCTCCTCTTCTGCCATCTTTGAGCGCGATATTGAGCCCATCACACCAGCATCAGCATCGCTTTCCATCTCATCTGACCCGCATCGCATTCCGAGGGGCAAGATCTCCGAGCAGCTTGAGCACTCCGTTCCGTCCGTACTCGACAGTGCAGCAGCAATCCTCGCCGGTGCAGAGTCGCACGACGATGACTTTGACTCAATCTCTATCGTTTCCCCCGCTACGCTCGATGCGGGCTATCGCAGTGGCTTCACGAGTCCCATGTCCCGCCTGAGCAGCCGTAGCCCCTCCCCGACCGCCATGGGCAACAGGAAGAGCCTCCTGTTCGCCACAAGCCCCCTACAGAATACAAGCCCTCTCCAGAGCTCTCCTCCGATTCGCCCGACGATCCAGACAAGTAGCCCACCTCCCGTGGCTGTGCCTCTCTCAGCCACGCCGGCGACGCCAACGTCGGCTTATTATTCTGTACCTTCGACAGAGGCGGGCTCGGAGGCGTCTTCTCCGACTACGGCGACGCACCATGAGCACCCGATGCACAATCTGCCTCCGCAAGCAGCCATCATGATCCCGACGACAGTGATCTCACACCCGCCCTCTCCGAAGAACGCGACCAAGCGCCTCTCATTTCTCTCGTACATGGACCTTCTCACGTCGGCACCCGCGTCAACATTGCCACTATCTAGCTTTACGTCGTCGGCGGTCGTCTCTGAGCCGCCCCCACACCTTCAAAGTGTGATCGGCCTCCCGCAAGCGCACTATGCCGCGAGCTCCAGCGCGGGTAGCATCCATGGCGCTGCGGGCACGGTGCTTGAGCGTGAGATCGCGTCGGGGATGCTGGACGATGTCGGGGGCGAGTGGGAGCGCGAGGGACTCGGGCGTGGACTCGAGGAACGCCTCGAAGCGCTCAATGCCCTGCCTGTCGGGCCTGGGAAGGCCTGAGGTCTGACCGGTGACCAGCTATCCAAATGCAGATTATATGCGTCCCCAGTGCCATCCACATTATCTTCTTCAAGCGCGCATTCACGTTGTCCATGCGTGCTCGTATGCTCCCTACTTCTTTGGGGCCGCTCGGCCCTTTCTTCGACTTTCCTCGCGTGTGCGGTTTGGACGTCATTCAGCCTCTTTGACTTTTGCCTCGACCCGGAAACAGAATATTCTAGCGTTTAGCGTATGTCTTTTCTAATTTTACGTGATGACGTGACCTCCCTTCCCGAATCCCGATTCTCTATGTGGCTGTTTCCACTGACTTTTACGGTGATGCGAGGCGATTCGGTTCGTGCAGATACAGATACAGATAAACTCACCCCGTCCAGCTCATGCACGCGGGGTGTACCCATATAATCACCAAACGCCGTGCTTAAATACTACGCTTCGATGCTGCGTCGCTCGGTTATTTATGTGTAGTATATACCCCCCTTCCCGTATGCCTGTAATTTCTCGATTCACCGTGATTGACTATGAGCGTGTATGTGTGTCCCTTGTGATTTGGTGCTACTTACTGCGGGTGTCCAAATTGACTACATTTTTTTGTACTTTGTCTGCTGCAATTTGTTTAAATGCGTCCAGCATGTTTGCACTGGCATCATCTGTATTAGTGGCTATTGGCCAGAAGGCTCAGGTACAGTGTTCAGTGTTGGGTTGTCTCAGAGATCTATTTGAGATCATACTATTATGCACATACACACACAGAGGATCAGGATATTATGCATACAGAGACCAGCAACATCCTTGCAAAAGATTGATTGATGTGATGATGCCTTTGGAACATAAGACCAATATCATTGCACCCAGATCTCGGACCTGAACAGAATTTTGCTACTCATCCATCTCAGTGCCCATCCAGATGGCTTGAATTTGATCTACGCAACGACAAGGCACAACAGATTCGGCGCGTACAAATCGTCTTCGTGCCCTGTATCTGTTGGGATGTGACACGCTGACGGCATCCCCGCACAGGTCAGGGCCACAGGGATCGTTGTCGCGTCAGCTGTATCTGTTGATATTTGCGCTTTGACGGTAGCCTTGCACAGGTCGGGGCCAGCGACAATCGTGCATGCGTTTGCTACTTGCTACTATACTCGCCGACACTAGCCACGTTCGTCAGTATGCAGGATTCAATATTCACCGCCGAGTCTGGCCCTCGACACAACGACGAGGTGCGATCGCGACCCCCGTGTCATCGGCTGCGTGTTTCGTTGGGTCATCATTATCAAGCACTTGCGTGCGCCAAGGCTGCCACCGTGCCGCTCGGAGAAGTCCAGGATCTGGTGGACGGGTTCGTCAGCGCATATATGCATGAAAGCTAGAGGGGAATATACATGCGCAAGAGCGCGCACACGGTGGATACAGTGTGTCGTGCAACCAAAACGCGCGATGCGCCCGGGAGAGGGCAGCTCGTGTGGGATGGAGATGCGCCGTGCGGTCACAGAGGTGGCATATATTGAAATGCTAGTAAGCACATGCCGTGACCGCGAGAGCGGGTATAATCGCCCTGCGTGGGTCGAGTGACGCTGCATTCATCCCCGCCCGTGTCCTGGGAATGGTTCAATCTACGACGGGACCGTAGGTCTTCACCTGAACGTCGTCGTATTTGCGATGGCACGCATTCTCCAAGATGGATGTCATCCCCGCGCGCGCGTGTGTGTGTGTGGCCAGCGCCCAGCGGAGACCGAGTCGGCGGCACAAAAAATCTCTCTCCGGAGTAGACGCATGCCATTGCCATGGATATGGCCGGACATAGCGTGAAGTTACATTCTAAGCGTCGCCCCTGCCAGAGAGTATCTGAAGTAGGAGCAAACTTCACGGACAAGAGATTGAAGAGGAGACTAACGGTGAGAGGTGGGCTCGCACAGCTGAATGGATAACGCCAGCAAAATAGCCTGCAGAACAAGACACCAAATTGCGAGTGCACTTCTCCCACCGGGGGTATCTGACGATTGTTCCAGGCCAAGCCAGGTTTACCATGTCAATTTCTTGTATATATATAAGTTACTTGCAATACTTGCGGCGGACCAGGAACAACAGAAAAGAGGCTCGCCAACAAATACTGCAGCATCCATGATCTAGATATTCTGTTATGACTGTGTGATATGTTCATCGTGGTCCCAGAGACAGTGTGTATCCAGTCCCCAGGACCACAACAAGCACATCGGATATTTGTAACAGAACACACACCGAAGGGAATTACGGGCCATCTGCAAGTGGCATTGGCGAGCCGGGATACGTACCTCAGCCGATAAGTGCGGCCATTTGTCCGACCTGCGCTTTTGGACCAGTTTGAACCTCGACCCTGTACAAAAGGCGCCATTCGAGTCACTTTGCCTGATATGTGCATTGCGGAACTGTCGGGGGCCCGGGTAAAGAAAATGTTCGACGTGCCAGACGTGAGTCGGCATAGCAGCGCACCCTGCGCACGACGCCCTGCGGTCGTTTATGGCCGCCACGGGCCGCGTAGAGTCATGTCAGCGCGGTTGCGCTGGACAAGACATTGTTCGCATGGTCTATGGTCCGGCGGGCTCCCGCCGAGCTCTGTCCTCTGGGTTGGGCTGTGCGCGTGAGTGCGCGAAACATATGATGATCTGCAATGGAGAAATATCATATCCCTGGTGATGTTGGGCTGATGAGACGGCTGAGGCCCAGTATTGCTGCTGCTTATCCGACCGACCATCACATCGTCGTCAAGCATAGATCGTCAGATTGACTGTGTGTTGTGGCCTGCTAGCAAGGAGTCAGTGGCTTGGATCAAGTTGAATGAGAGGTAAGACGAGGCCCATCATGGCTTGCTAATACCCGATCAATCAGCTGCATTGATCAAGAGGTGGGGGGGGGCGTATGGTTTTCACGATGCTGAGATGGCTGTGCAAGCAATGATCTAGCGGCAGTGGCCACTAGATTGCTCAACTGTGGGTGATAGAGATCGGGGACATTGCGGAAGCAGATTAGCAGCCTCAAGGACCGATTGTCATCCTGCCAGGCCCTCGGGTGAAAGGAGGGTGTTTTATTCTTTCAGTCATGTTCACAGAGCGAGACCGTCGCTCCGGGAAAGTCTACGATACCCGGAGATTTACAAAGCTTTAGCTTGGCAGGTTGTGATAGATAGAAAAAGCGGGCGATGCGCGGGTGAGCGGAGACGAGAAGCCGGAGAGACAGACGCTAGCGCGAGGAAAAGAAGACG
Source organism: Fibroporia radiculosa (assembly GCF_000313525.1). Lineage (NCBI taxonomy): Eukaryota > Fungi > Basidiomycota > Agaricomycetes > Polyporales > Fibroporiaceae > Fibroporia > Fibroporia radiculosa. The sequence goes on along the minus strand of NW_012133376.1, from coordinate 1,975 downwards.
C
>NW_012133376.1:0-1737 GCF_000313525.1 Fibroporia radiculosa | reverse complement strand
GTGGGGGGGGGGGGGGGGGGGGGAGAGGGCGTCGAGGCGGAGTCGGCGGTGGCAATGTACGAAATCATAACGGAATGTGGCGACGACAAGCGAGATTGATCGAGGCAAGGCAAACGTCCTCCGTCCTCATCCCTGCGCGCCAACGTCTCTATTCAAAATAAAATGCGGCGTAAGAAAGGCTCCGCTACGCCAGAGACTGCCAGCGACCCCCGCACTCCACCCTTCCCTTCCCCTTCCCCTTCTTCCTCGCCGCCGCCGTCGCCGATGCTGACTCCACGCCAGTCGTCCGACGACGCGGTCCGCTCAGATCAGTCCCAAATTCCGGTCTGGCCGCCTCGATCGCGCCCACCACCTGATCCGTTCGCGGCAGAGGCAGCCCTCTCTGACGACTGGCATCCCGACTCGCCCGAGCCTTCGTCATCCCACCTGAGCCCCCCTCGCTCGCTCTCCTCTCGGTCACCATCCCCGTTCAACCCTAATGCCTCCGTCCGCCATCCCCGCAACATCAGCCCCGCCCCCTTCCAGCTCGTCGCCTCTGAGGAATCCCACGCGCTCGCCGCCCAGCCCCCATCCCTCGACCGCGGCGGTTCCATGATTCTCTACAGGCTCGCCCACGACGACGCAGAGGACAAGCCCCCCATCCTCGATGCCCACTCCACCCCACGTGCGCAACTTCCGGCAGACATGCTCCTCACCCTCTCCAACGGCTCCAAATTCCCTTCCGGACCCTCCGCCTCCGGCACTCACCGCTTCATCCCCTACGCCTTCGACCCCGGCGACGCGTCAAAGCAGGAGCCTGAAGACGATGACCAGTTTTACTATCTTGAGGACAACCGCCGCTGCACGTCCTTCTCCTGGCGCGGCTTCATCAACATCGGCACCATCGTCCTCCTCATCGGCGGCATCCTCACCTTGTTTGTCGGCTATCCCGTCATCACCTTCGTCCGTGGCTGCGGGTTCGGATGCGCTACCACATACGCGAACATCAACAGTACCGGCCAGACTGTCGTCCACGGCGCCCACGGCGCGTTTCGCCTCACCAGCATCGTGCCAGACACGCCGCTCGGATCCGGATTGCCATGACGCACGCAGCCTGCTTCATAGCCACCGAGCTGAGCCTCCGCGGCTCCCCCTTCCATCGGTGTCGTGCCCGAGCGCCGTTTCATGCGAGTCATCCCTAGTCTCCGCGCTCGTTCCGATCTACGCTGTCGACCGCGATGGACAGCGCCGCTCATTTGTTTCTGTTCTAGTGGTATTTATCTGGTCCATATTTATCTAGGATATATCTATCTGGTCAGTGGGTTGTATTTTGGGCAGACTCGGGAGCTTTCCGTACGAATACAAAAATGCAGTACATGTACTTACCGCACAATATATGCTTCAGTCAGAGGGATGTTCAGTAGTCTTTTCCCAGTCAATTGCAGCACGGTGGACGCGTTCACGACATCCAGGAGCGAGCGAGGCCATCGCTCCGAGAGTCCACGAGACCTGGAGACTTGGCGGACAAGTAGCTTGGCACGATGTGGGAGATAGAGAAAGCGGGCGAGGCGCAGGGCAGGCGGGGATGCGAGGCCGAAGAGATGGACGTTAGCACGAGGGGATGCACGTTATCTTCAGGCCGGGAGTTGCCGGGCCGCGGTCAGTCGACAGTTGGGGTGGAGTGAGACACGCGAGGATGGAGCTGTGACGGGCGGCCGCTCATTGTGGAGCCACAGCGTCCAGCGGCGGCGGGCGAGG
>NW_012133375.1:159125-212222 GCF_000313525.1 Fibroporia radiculosa | reverse complement strand
CGCTCTTTAGTGGCGGTCCACTGCACTCGATCTGATTTTGGAGACAGCACGTTGCCGCATATAGGCTGTTTTCTCAATTTCAAAGCCGTTTCGCCTTGAATGCGAGCAATTCATCTCCTCGCGGGCTCAGAGCTGACACTAGACGTAGGCTTTCTTGAGGTCGACGATGTGGCGGTCAATGCTGCGGAGCTCTTCTCTAGGAACGTTGTTGGCGAGGACGTTAGGTATCAGTACTCGCAACACAACTTGAAACCTCCGGTTTCTTCGAACGGTGTAGGTGTGGACGTCACGTAGAGCGGCGATGAGAATGAGAGTCTTAGGAGAGCGAATCATATACGAAAAAGACGCGCAGACGAGTGACGGTAAAAAGTTGCCACCGCCTCATCAAGGATGGAGAACATATGAGAGGGCCCTGACCATTCCCTACCAAGGAGTGTTGGCAGCGGTTGATTGCGTCATTTTTTTCCTTTACCTATGTAGAGTGTCGTCAGTGACAGTAATATTGCCTAGTCGCAACCGGGAGCCTGGTTTCCGACTTTAATGTCTCATTGGATTATTTAGATTCAGATAACACGTTGGATAGTCGCTAGTTACCCAGTGAATGCAAGCGGCGGCTCACAGCACTTCGTCTACAATAGTCGTCCCCACTTGTAGTAAGCATTCCATCACTACGCACCTCTCCCTACTGTACAAATTCTTTGATATAGGCGATAAGCTGATCGACCTCTGCCTCGGTTATCGCGTTGTACAGCGACACGCGGACACCTTGTATGACATGTCAAAATTAGGCAACGGATGTACATAAAACCGAGCGCACCTCCGACAGATCTTTCATGACCCCGGGTGAAACTAATTAATTCACTGTTACTTGAACATGACACATTGACTGACCTGTGCCCTTTAAGTCCTGTCATACCTCTGGCTTCGGCTCCCTCCAGGAACGCCTTCTCCGCGTCTGGACCAACCACCTCGAACACAACGTTCATCCAACTACCGGATCCTTCCTTCACCTTCCTACGTAGGACACCTTTGCCCTCACCTTCTCTCAGCGCCGCATAGAGCTTCTCCGCTTTTCGCTTGTTGGTCTCCTCGTAATGCTTCAGGCCACCGTGCCGCTGCATCCGCTCTAAAACCAAACCAGCTATGTAGATTGACAACACGGGGGGCGTGTTATACAAACTCCCCGAGTCTGCAAGGGTCTTGTACGACAGTGTCAAAGGCACCGGTGTAGTTCCTAGTTTGGCAGCAGCATCGACATCGACAATACAGTCTTCGCGGGCGATGAGGATCGTCAAGCCCGCCGGTCCAATGTTCTTCTGCGCCCCAGCATATATTATCGCATGGTCTGCAAGATGGGGGATTGGGCGACACATAAACGAAGAAGAGTAATCGGCGACGAGGGGCACCAGCGCATTGGTGCCACCTCCCAAAAGGTGATATGGGAATGAAGCAGGTGAAGCATCGTCATGGGAGAATTCCACGCCGTCTACCGTTTCGTTCTCGCAGTAGTAGATCAGCGCCGGGTCGGGCGAGAACCTGTATGCAGCGTGGGGAGGGATGCTGTCAAATGCTTTACCGCTCTCCGAGAACTGACGTGAGTCCACGACAACATTCACCTGTCCACCGCCGAGCCTTCGGGCCTCCTCTGCAGCCTTCTTGCTCCACGAGCCCGTCACGACGTAGTCTAAAACTGTCTCCTCCGTATTGCGTTCAGGGTGAAGTAGGCGATAGCGCGCAAGAAGGTTGAGCACGACTGCTGAGAACTGGGCTGAGCCGCCACCTTGCGTAAACAAAATGCGATGCGTGGGTGGGACATCGAGTTGTGTGCGTATGAGAGACTCGAGGTTCCCGAGGAACGCCTGGAACTCCTTCGAGCGATGTGATATCTCAGCAATTCCGACTCCCGTCTGCTGAAAGTTCATAAGACCCTTCGTCGCTTCCTCAAGAACAGAGACTGGGAGTGCCGAGGGGCCCGCGCCGAAATTGGCGATTCGTGCATGATCAGTAGCCATTGTGGGGGCAAGACCAGCAACAGAGGGGAACACTGAGCGATAATAGACCGTCGATAAACGTTGCTCTTTTAAGCTGGAATGACCGTGGAGCGGTGACCTGGGTGCAAGTCAGTAAGTAGTCGAGAGCACCGGGTGAACGCTCGATCGAAGAGCAGAACAGTCTAGTCATGACTCGACCAGTGTGCAATGTAAGATCAGACATCCAGCCCCTTGGACGGCAGCGTAGCGAACGCATCCAGACAAATCGATCGTGATCAGAAACCAGTTCGTGATTTGCGTACAGTACTAGTACATCTACAGACAGCGTCGACAGCACTGGACAGAGGTACGAGCAGAGAACTGCCAACCACCGCGATATAGAATATTATACGAGAATAGAGAAGTCGGAATATGTCCGTAGCGGCATGAGTAGAAAGGGAACAGCATCAACGAAAACGTGTGCAGGTACGAACAGGGAGCAGCGATAACGTACGTATGACATCTGATATACATCGCATAGCAGGGGAAACACAGTCTTCAGAATATATAGTGGGTCAGAGGATAGATGAAGAAAAAGGGGCGGAATCGAATCGACAATCATGTAACGCGTAGCCTTGAACAAATTCGTGTGGTACACATGAATGACTGACCCAATTCGGAGCGAATGACAAAATCAAAGAATATAAATCAAGTGCTGCAAAAATCAATGGTGCAGCCGCAGCACGTATCGAAGCGAAGAGGTTGGCTGGCGAAGGAGGAAATTGAACAAGCCAAGGGATTAAATCAGGTGTGAGATCGTGAGTCGTGATGGTTTTGAATCAGAGTACAAGCGTGGTACGAGACAGCAGTGCTGGAATAGAAATAAGATAGATTCGTCGGATGCGTTGAGGACGTGTGGCGAGCTTGTAATATCAGCCCGTGGGCCAGATAATTAGCAAATAAGGCGAGATCCGAAAGGCCAAATAGAAGCAGACGAGGAATTTCAGGAGACTCTGTCCATGCCACATGGAATATCGACAGCACTGAGCGGCTGGAGTGGATGAGGTGAGAAGGAGATGTAAATGGCCAATGCATACGAGGCAATTAACATGAGTCATCGAATCCCGGTGGGAAGGCCGGACGAAGTCCTTGAAAATGGATATCAGAAGGCAGGAATGTTTCCCTGGGTGGTGGCGTCCGCGGAGTAGGCGGATATCGGTCCGGCGGGAGTAGTGCATACACCGGAAGTTCGTGGAGATGTGGAGGGAAATAATCGAAATCGTCGATAGATGGGAGTTGATTAAACCGCGATGACTTGCGATGACGAACGGGACCTGTACGAGGCGATTGCGGACGAGATAGCTCCTCTGCCAGGACCGATAAGTCTGCAATATCGAATGCAGAAACAGAATCTGGTGAATTCTCTAACTGCGAGATCCACGGCAGGCGGTCGAACAATGCAGGTCCACCCAACGGAGAAAGAGGGCATTCGGTGCGCATACAATGCCGCCGTCGCGGCGAGCGGACTGGGTTGAATGTAAGGCCTCTGCGTCTCTTCATGGGGCTACACGGCGTCGATGACTTGGAGATCTGCGGTGAGGGTAAGCATACACGAAGTACTAAAGACGCATATACTGACATTGGACTTGTAGGCACGAGGATCGAAGAGATCAATAGGGGATCCAAGCCTCGGAGGGCTGCGGGGCGCCCGCCTATGCGGACCGACGTGCTAAACGAATGGACATGAGCCCCAGAAAGATCATGCATGCAGAACTAGACTCACGGCCTTCTCTTGTATATGTGGGGGCTCCATGATGGAGCGCGGAGGACGAGCGAGGCGAGGGCGTGGGGATACAATGGCAGCCATGTCGGCTGCGAGGTGGTTGGCGGCGATTGCTACAGCGGGGAGGCGAGTTGTCGAGGAGATAATGATACACAAAGTGAGATCGTGTCCGAGCTTTATGAGAGAAATGAGGATTAAAGATTGGTCATTGTCCAGCTAGATTACTGGAGGCCGGGTGGAGGAACAATGGGGACAAGTGAGGAATTTAGGCGGGAGCAGATGGGGAGAGCGGTCCTAAAAGGTAGGAAGGGAAAGCGCGCCGGAGAGGCGGAGCAATCTTGCCCAGGATGGATTCTGGCGGCGACCGCTAAAACCCGCAAGAATAGAAATTGATGGACACGCTGGAACAGCGCACAATGGGCGAGGCAGAGCGAACAATTATATAGCGGCTGCGAGGAGAAAGAGAAAGAAGGACGTGGCAGCGCTGGCGTTGCGGACGCGAGTTATAAGCTGACGACGATGGCGCCGCTGGAGAAGAGAGGAGCTGCTCTGAGGAGCCATGGCATACCGCGGCATGCGGGCGCATACTCACGCCTCGTCACACTCCGTCACGCGTCTCCCCGCCGATGGGCCATTGCTCGCCTCCGGGTTTCACTCTCCTCACCCGTCGCTCGTCATTCTTAAGCCTGCCTTGTCAAGGTCACCGCCGGCAGCAGCGGGGACGTATGCGTCGCCATTACGAGCTATAAATATACCTACGCCTGTCTTGTGCATATAGCAAGCAGTCCGACTGTCCATCGGCCGATGTGGGTGACCCGGGCTCTCCATGCTTTCAAATCACCGAGCTTGACTGTACAGCACGTACTGACCTTGGTTATAAAATTCTCTTCCCTCGACGTCTGACTCGCGTCACCAATGGTGGTACTTCTGCGCAACAACTGTCAGTCCAATCTGTGAGCGCTCTCCGGTAACGGTATGTGGCGGTACCCTCCACGCAGGTCCGATATTTGATTTCTATTGTGCGCATCCATCTAGAATGCCACTTCTCACAACTGCCTGCCGGATGCGTGTACTCGTCCCAGGGGGACTAATCCGCTCCTATAGCACACCAGTCTCGGTTGCAAATTTGGCTGCGCTCGACGCATGGATTCGTCATGAAAAGATCCTCACGCTCACCGATACGCTGCGACCAGAGCATTTGTCTGATTTGTACGTTACGTTGCCTACCCGCGACGGTACTATAGCGCCCTTTCAACCACCCACAGAGCAGACGCCACTAGGATACGGGCACCATCTCGTCTTTTTTCACCCTCGCAATCCGGAACATGCTCTGCGCTCTGATGGTACCGATACGGACTTTTGTCCCCCTGAACCGTGGACACGGCGCATGTGCGCGGGTGGTAGGATCGTTTGGAGGCATCCTCTGTTGATTGGTGAGAAAGCTGTTGCGACTGCCAGAGTCAGCTCCGTAGAGAAAAAGGGGTTTGAAAAGGGCTCGCCGATGGTCTTTGTCAAGCAGAAGATAGAGTACCGGAAGGAGGGTAGTGATGAGGTTGCTATAGAGGAAGAGCGGTCTCATGTATATCTCGCGTCCCCCGGAAACAGGAGGGAGGCCAGGATAGGTGAGTATGCTTTGATGACCTAGTATAGGTTTTGCTGAGTCGCATTTCTAGTCAAGGACCTGCCTGCTTCTCCAAAGTTCTGCTTGAAATACACTCCCAGTCCTACCACATTGTTCCGCTTTTCCGCACTGACTTTCAACGGTCATTATATTCATCTTGACAAGGACTATGCGCAGAGGTCTGAGGGATATGCCGGTTAGTGCCCCGAGTGCTGTAGTACAGCGCGGTTTACTCACCACCCTTAGAGAGGCTTGTTCATGGACCATTGACCGCGCTCATGCTTCTAGACACCTATGCGACACAATCTTTTGATATTGCGGTCAAATCATTTGAGTATCGCGCAATTAATCCGCTGGTGGTGAATCGAACAGTATCCGTATACTGTGCGCGAGGAGCTAGCGAGAAAGAAGCTCACGTATGGGTTGAGGATGCCGAAACAAAAGTTGTGGCAATGATTGGCCGTATATCCCTGTAAAATGCGTACCTTTTTAAATTTTGGTGAATACAGTCCCAATTCAACCTACTCCTCTTCGTGCTAGTCATGACCAGAGCTCAGCGTTCTACGTTAGGCGCTTGAAGCTTAACTTGTGGTGACTCGCGCTTGTGGCATGTCGCGATCACGTTGTCGCGTATCTCTTGTTGAACGCGTTCACGTGATCATCTGCTCACCGCGTTTAAAAGGCATCATCAACGCGGGGAGGCACCCTGCTCACCCTTTGTCCCTTACTTGCACCATCCCTCGCTCCCATTTCCAAGGTGTGTTGACGCTGTTATTCGTGGTTGAATGTTGTTTAATGGTTTGTAGTCTAAATTCATTTAGCTCATGGCACCTAAGGTAATTCAATAGTCGGATCATGACTTGTCACAAATTAACACACTTTGCAGCCTGCTTCCACCGCATCCAAGGCACCTGCCTCCACCGCATCCAAAGCTCCTGCCAAGTCTGAGACATCCAAGGCAGCCAAGAAGACTTCTGCAAAGCCTGCAGGTCCTGAGGGGGAGAAGAAGAAGCGACGAAAGGCGCGTAAGGAGACCTACAGTTCATATATCTATAAGGGTACGCTTCAGTATGGATTCTGCTTGACTGGTGTTTCGAACTGACAATTTTTCAAAGTGCTCAAGCAAGTGCATCCTGATACGGGTATATCCAACAAAGCTATGGCAATCCTCAATTCCTTTGTCAACGATATTTTCGAGCGGATAGCCACCGAAGCTTCAAGTGAGTGAAGTGCATCATGTGTCGTTGAATCATTTCTCAGGCTGTGGACATAGAACTTGCGTCGTACTCGAAGAAGTCGACCATCTCGTCAAGGGAAATTCAGACCAGCGTGCGCCTCATTCTGCCCGGTGAACTTGCTAAGCATGCCATATCGGAGGGCACGAAGTCTGTTACCAGTGAGTAAAACCGCCACGGAAGCATATCCGCGCACTCATTGCTCTGGTCTTAGAATTTTCATCGTCGCAGAAGTAGATTATCTTTTTATGTGTACATGTAGTTTGTCTGTATCGTTACTCAGTGATCTAATGTTACGGATTTGGCTGACCCTGGAGTTGATGTTGTTACTATGTTTTAATCGCTAATGGATGCAATAACATGTAAGACTGAGGCCTCCAGGGAGGTTTAGAAGCCTATGACTTGCGTAAGAAAATAGCTACGCAGGTGAACATGCGAGCCTCACCATATTTATTACCCGCTTCCTTTCTATTCCTCCGACCCTGAGCAATCTTTTCCTCCAGCGACTCTCGATTCTGATAGGCTTCTGTGAGTAAAGTGGCAAGCTGATGCCGTGTCCGGGCTCGGCCACCTAATGCTGCTCCCTGAAATCAGGATGTAAGCAACATACTATTGTCGTAAGAGATAGAACAAACCTTGACGTTCATCTTCGGCGCGGCGGATACGTCCGCACCGGCAGTGGTTAATGCCTTCCTCTCTTCCCTCTCCTGAATTTCTATCTTTGCTTTCTCCATCTCTCTGAGAGCATTGAATTCCTGCGCGCCCTCCGTGTCCACCGCCTCGAAGCCCTTGGCGGTACCCTTTTCCAGTGCGCGCACATGCGCATCATACTCGCGTTTCCATTTGTCGTAAAACTTGTGGTAGTATTCGGGATCGTATGCAGCCCAGCTGCCTGAGGGCAGAAGATAGTAGCCCGGATACGGGTCTTGTGGAGTTGGGTCGGGGGGTACAAAGTCGTCTACCTTCGGAGCTGACGATATCCCCGGAAGGACAGTCGTTGTAGATGCAGACGAGGACGCAACCGGAGGCGCCGGAAGTCGCACCTGCAGGGAAGTAGCTGGTGTGCCAGCCGAGGGCAAGACGGTCGCTGAGCTGGAAGAACCTACATCGAAATTAGGTGCGAAGAAAAAGGACAGCTCACGGCCTACCTAACGAGAAGAAATCTAGGGCCGGTGTCGCACTAGGTATGATACGGGTAGGCCGCTCATTCTGTTCTTCCACGGATACATTCGCTTTTCCTTTCGCCAAAGAGGGCGGTAGGAAGGAAATGGATGGCTTGGAGTTATCTAAGGCTACACCCGCCTGTTCCTCCCCATCATCTTCCGCGTCTTCAACAGTCGTTGATCGCGTAGACCTACCCGATGCAGTATTGAAAACGAGGCCAGGTCCGCGACCACCGCCAAGTACTCTCTCTGGTATAACGACTGGGACTGCCTTGTTCTTTGGGGCCGGAAGCATAGAAAGCAGGGCCGAAGAACGTGCGCCAGACTGTAGACGTGGCTTCTTAGCAGGGGGACTCTTATCTCCATTAGTCTGGCCGTCCTCAGGGGAGAGATCTGGTAAGCCTATGGTGATCTTCTTGGGACGCTTAGCCCTGGGAGGAGGTAGAGACAGTCCGCCAGCAGATTTTGAATTCGTGCTGGTTGGTGGCGGGAGATGGAGTGAAGACGACTTTGGAGATAAAATATGCTTGGATGTTGAGGGTGTCGGCCGAGTTTCCACGTCGCTGTCATTGTCGCTGCCGTAGTCCTCGATCCCAAACATGACGGTATCTGGAAGGGCAAGTGTTTGTCAGTGTTTTTGACGCCACACGCGAATACAGACGCGTCGAGGACGCGACTCGCACCTTGTATATTAACGCGATGGCGACGTTTTCACCCTCCCCTGCCCCCCGCCGTACAACGCGCTCTGGCTTTGGCGCACAAACATCTCCTATCGGAAGACGTCCAAGACCAAGTACCAGCCAGGTCTCCACCCGATTTGCTACTCCCCTCGCAACACGGCACCGAGAGAGACTACCGTCCGTGAAGGATGATAGCTCTCAAATTTCTGGGATGGATCTGGACGGGAACCCTGATACTCAGGAGCGCCATACAAAAGCAGAGACTATCTTTGCAAAATCTGAGCAGCTCACTGCCACCTTCTACGCCCAGTTGCCAGTTGAAGTAAGGCAGGCGCTGAAGGCAGCAGGTTTGCACACCCCATAATCTGCTTTGCAATTATATTTGACTGGTCATGTGTTGTTTGTTTTAGATTTTTACCGCGATGCTTTCAGTGGAGACGTTGACCCTTTGACTGGGTTTGCAATTGTGGCTTCAGTCGAGACGTGCTTCGTCTGGAAGTATGCTCAGGCAAGAAAACGTTCTGGCTATTCACAGCAAGATGTGGTGCTGACATGTCCCTCAGGCACTGACGGGTACCCCGACTTGCTACATCTTCCTCTGCCCTGTAAGCGATATTAACGACCCGATGGCCACGCCATTTCACGCACTCGTTCCTTATGGGTCATCTAGGGAGCCTGGGCTAATAGTCAGTTCTCCGACCGGTGAAGTTCGCTTCTGGGATGGGCTTGGGATGGGTCTCGCGGGCGGCGACAATTTCTTAGTCATGTCTCTTGATTTAGAGCGTGAAGAGCGAGTTACAACTTTGACGAGAGCTGACGTGCGTTTGGAAGGTGCTAGTTGGCCTTGTATACTAACGTAGCCCCTCTTGCAGCCACAAACCTATATAGTATCAACGTCCATGGGCCGCTTATTCCGCCTGATACTCACTGCATCTGGGGGCAGCCATCACTTAACCGCTCATGTCTTCAGCCATCCTCGGGCTTCCATGTCAATTTCACGCCTTATACCTTCTTTTTGGTCCGTTCCCAGCATTCAGCCGGAACCAGGAAACATCAACGCGATCGCTCTTGCTGAACCAGGCACCGACTCGCAGGGCAGAGCATTGTGGGCCATCATAAATAGAAGAATACAGAAGTGGAATCTTTCATTTGAAGGGTGGCAAGAACTAGTTGTAGATACCGATATTATGGATGATACTCGGCAGGCCATCCGAAACGCGTTCGCCTCCGCGTCCCCCGACGATATAGAGCTTGACCTCGAATTTGTAGATCTCAAGGTCGAAGGGTCAGTGACGCCAGTGCAATTTATCGGATTAAAAAACAAATAATAACTGGTTTTACAGCGATGGAAAACTTGTTCTCCTGGTATCATACGCTGGCCAGGACGAAGAGGCGAGTATGGACTTTGGTCCACATCCTCGACGAATCTATGCAATTGCTCACTTGTTATGCACGCCCGATACCTTTGAAGTGTTGAATGTCAGAGGAGTGCCCTATCAAAGCGTAAGTGAAGTACCCTAGGTATAGATTTTGTTTGTTGTGACCTCTGCTTCGAGATAGACGTCTAGTTCGGGCGCCCCGCTGCATCCTAGGTTACAACTGGTCATGAATGGCGAACTGATTGTTATTCAATTCGGGGACGCCGTTGCCCTCTGTGCGCGAGGTGAGTTGGTCACTTGTCCATAGCTCAAAACGAATTTTGAATTTCTCTGCAGATACAGTGTACATGGATCGCCTTGAACTCAAATCTGCGACAGACCGTACTCTCGGTGTCGGTGTCGTTGATGGCGAGAGCGAGCTGCTAGTTTTGACGGCCACTACGATGGTAAAAGCTTATTTTGAGTTGGATCGAGTATCCCAATTCAATTCTGAGTGCGTTTCCCGACATTTTGTATTCTCCCGTGTCCTAAAGGTTCCATCTTTAATCAGGAGTGGTCGGGCGACTTTGATGGTCTCCATTATGACACAGGCAATTCTATATGGTTCAAACCCGGAGGTAGTGCTCCTGCTGATGCTTCATCTTTATGAGGAGCTGATGGGCGTACTAGAACCCACTACAATTTAGCTTCCCTCCCGAAATCGACGAAGAAGCACTTATGTCTGGAGCTCAACAACTCAGTCAGGCAATACTACGTTCAGGTAAGACTCTGGTTACTTTTTTGGGGTTCCGTTTTTATACAATTGCCTCGCTGTGCAGATTCAGAAGTAGTACGTCCCAGCCATGACCTTCAAGCCCAGATATCTGGACGAAAGGAACGACTTAGCTTCCTCATTAAATTCATCAACGATAACGCTGTCTTAACCAAAGCGAGTACATCACCGGCGATGCAGAATATGTATATCTGATACGCTTAATCCAGATGTCCCAAAGGAGCCGGCAGTTGCTCGCTACAGACGCAGAGAAGCTGTACGCAGCTCATCAGCTTTGGTTGCGACATGAAGATTTTCTCGGGTTCGTGATTGTTCCTCCAGTTTCCCATCTACATTGCACATTAATCAAATGATAGTCACAGTTCCAGTCGCACAGGGAGCGTGTTGTACGAAGCGATTGATGCTTATATAGATGCTGATAGTCAGCATGATCAGGAAGATTGTGTTCGATCGTTCCTCAAAAGTGGAGTGGAGGCTATAGGTGGCCTCATCCCCTGCGTGTTGGATGTGGTTCGGCGATCACTGCATGCGCACAGCCAAAATCTCTCCGAGGATATATGCGAAAGCAACCGGATTGTCTTGGTAACGTAGTTTTTGGATCGTAATCCAGACTGAAACAACTTACGCCTCTAATAGACGATACTTCAGTCAGCAATCAGCTATCGCATCTACAACTCAGGAGTGTATGGGATTGAACTTCCATTGTTGGATCCTTGGTCAAGCCAGCCAAACATTATTGAAGTTGTATTCGAGCTAGTTATTGCCACAACCAAGGTGGTAGAAACTCCGAGTCCAGATGCCGAGTCTACTCAAACCAGGGTTCAATTAAGAGAACAGCTCCCCGAATTAGCTTCGACACTATTCACCTGCATTCAAGAACGATTGCGGTGGCTTGAAAGGTCTGCTTCTCAATGATATTGAACGTATCTAGTGCTCACTGACCTGCCTTCCAGTCCCCTCTCAGCAAGCGACCCTAGATCGGAGCGAGAACGATACGATCTTGCACAAAAATTTCACCAAGTGCGGCCTGAAGTGTTGGAGACACTGCGTATGCTTGACGTAACTAGTTATGGTCATTCCAATGAGATTGACGAACTATGCAGGAAGAAATGGACACGCAAATGCGGCCTTTAGACTCGCTGAAGAATATCGCGACTTCCGCAGCCTGGCTTCCTTGTGTAACAAGGAGACCGTTTACCCTCCAGAGGATAATCCGAATGCTACACGGATCCAAGCTTACGTTGAGCAATTCAAAGAGGAGTTTACTACAGAGCTGTACCACTGGTATATCGAGCACGGTAAGTTATGGTGCTTGGGACACTCCTTGTGGGACTCAGTTTAGTATTCATACAGGCGAGCTCAGAGCCATGTTCGCTGCTGGACACGACGAGTTTCTGGACGCGTTTCTCTCTGACAACTCGATTCCGGCTGTGTCGTGGATTCACGATGTTTACAAGGGCCGATATGAACTTGCATCTGAAGCTCTACTCTCAGAAGCTGATCATGCTTCGGAATTGGTATCGAAACACGTATGTGATTTCGTTTTTATTATAGTGTACTGTGCATTAATGTCTTGGCCCGGGGTAAAATTAGCTTATGCTCAGTATTGGCAAGCTTGCGCACTTGGCACAACTGCATGAGGTGCAGGAGGTTCAGAATCCAATCAGTCAAAAGACTTTAGACTGTACGTCTCCTTGTTCATTACATATTGAGCACTTTAACAATCGGCATGTTTATAGCTTTTCATGATGGACTGGATTTCGTGAGCGTGCATGAGACGATTTTAGACGACTTGAAGTCAGCTCTTGTTAATGTCCGCGGAAAGCAATCACTGGAGGCGCAAGTCGACGTGATCGCAAGGGCGAAGGCGTCCCAGCTATCTGATCGAAGGATACTGCAACAGGTATCTGTTTCAATAATATGTATTTCATAGTGATTTCAACTTCAGGTCTTAGATATTCAAGCAACTCGTCCGACAATTACTGCAGGGAAAGGCCCTATCTCCTGAGGATCTAGCAGATGTTCTAAGCCTCAAAGATAATGCTGACAGTCCAGGAGACTATGCTACAGCGCTCCAGATACTTTCGCGAGCGAGGGTGGGTAGTGATCACATTCTTCAATGGCGGCCCAATCCTAATATGAACTCAGAATATACCTAGCGCTCGGCGACTGTCTGCGTTTAGAACTGTATGGCGACGAATATACATCCACGATGAGTGCGTCACTAATTGTGTTCAGCGAGTCCTTATTCGCTCATTTCAATTCTTGAAAGTTGGAATGTGTTACGGCAGACGGCCAATGTTCCTGACGCAGAGCTGAATATGCGGTTCAGAAATACTGCTTTGTATGCAGCCCTGCAGGCAACTTCGAGAGCACACAGTACACCGAAAGGCTACATCTCGACGCCCGTGGAAGCATTGGAGGTCCCAGATCAATCCGAAATTGCTCTGCGATGGCCAGGGATTTCGCCTGATGAGGTGGAAGGGATCGAACAGGATTATTTGTTGGAGAGTAAATATCTGGCCGATTTGGAGATGGACAGTACTTTTGAGAGCATGGTGGGGTTGGTTAAGGAAGATGCGACGTGACACTTTGGTGAAGGAATTATGCAATCGTCCAGGAGTGGGTATATGAATGTAACATCACATTGTCATACGTTTTAGCTTGACGAAAATAAGCGGGATATCCGCGCCATGCTCTTTTCGTAAGACAGGCGTATGGCAAGCAGCAAGCTTGACCAGTTTTGCTTCCTCCACTCTGCATCGTACTCCTGCTGTCGCGCCGTCTCCTGTACTATCCAACGTCTGTAGAATTCGGACAGTGCAAATTCACGGTCTTCCTCCGTGCACGAATCGGGCAAGCTCTCGAGCAAGGCATTCTTAGCTGCCTCAAAACGCGAGTTGCTCTATGCCTCGCACGTTACCAAACGAGGTACGGGTAGTGCACGATTGACTCACATTAGACCAAAAAGTATGATTGTATGCATCCAGCTGTTGTCGCTGCATCTTCCATTGGTATTCGCGCGTGTCTCCCTTGAACTCCCTGAGGGAGTACGGGTGAGTCAAATCGGCACGTTGGTTGGGGAGGTCATCGTCATAGACAACAGGACGAATATTGGATACAGTATCTGGCGGTCCCACAAGATGAAAACGAATAGCAGAGGCGTGAATACGCCGTATATGAGGAATTGCTCGCGCTGTCATGACCGTCAAGGTACAGGGTACTAAAGAAAGAGACGGTCATGTGATACTACCGAAGCAGTAAAGAAATAAGCAACAGTCGCAGTACGCTAAGTAGGGGCGACATGTCGCATATTGCGGAAGTCTAGTTGAAGACCAGTCAGTGCTTTCCCGCTGCATTCTCTGCCTTCTCCGCTGCCTCTTCCACCTTTTCCGCGAATGCAGACGGCGTCTTGAAGTATCCCGCGGCTAGCCATGAGCCGGCGAACAGCCCGAACAGTGCCCACAAGCCTCTGACTTCGTCTCCGTCTAGCGTCCGCGAATATGTCTTCTGTCCCGACAGAGATTCCGTCTTTTCCGCGGCGTCAAATTTTGCTTGGACCTGTGCTGCACTAGGTAGCTTCAGTGACGTAGGGATATTGAGGTCTTCCGCGAGATCCCTCCAGAATCCAGAAGGACCGGCCTCAGATGCGTTCGTGGTAGTTGAGTCCTCTGATTCAAAGTTGGAAAGGCTGTACGTGGGACCACCACCGTGATGCGTGGCCGAACCTGCCACCGCGACCATCTTAGGCGTGGAATTGTCAGGTTGAGCCGAGGTGGGAATGGACTCGGCTTTGATTCGTGATGAATCCCAGAGGTCTGGTAAAAATGGCTTGTGCGAGCGCGGTGCGTTCAATCTCATCAAACAGCCAGCAGACGGACCCCACACTCACGATTTGAATTCGTGGCTCCTGATCCGGCTCCGAAGCCGTTGGCATCTTCACATCGAGAAATTCTTTCGGGTATGTTTTCGGAAGTGGGGGAGGGACCTCGGTGGTCGGGATGCCAGGGACCTCTGTCGTGGACGCATGACGCACTTGCGGGGAAACTGGGGGTGCTGGTGAGATTGCCTTCTGCTCGTCATCTTTTCGCAGCCGGGTGATGAGAGTAGCCTTGTTTCCCTGTCTGGAAGCAATATGAGGATGTCTTCCGAGGTAAGTCACACTATACATACTGGGACAAGCCTCTGCTCTTCGCCTCCTTCCTGAGCTCGCTGACGGATTCGGTTTCCCATGCCTTGGTCAGGAGGACAGTGGAGACGAAGCTGCGGGACTGGAATTTCGTTGATGGCCTGAGCTGTGCGCGTGCAACAGTCCGCAACATTTTGAGGGATGGCAAGAGACTAGAGCCTGAGGGGCGTTCCGGCGTGTCCTGGCGCGAGAACGACTGGGCGCACGTGATGCCCTGCGATGTCGAGATCGCATTCATTTCGACCGCGCGCTCATCGTCGGCTTCATTCGCCAGCCTTTGATTGTTCTCGTCCTCATCGACATCGACAACGAGCAGGGTCTAGGGCTTGCGCAAGCCCGCTCTATCTGCATCAGTGTAGCAGTATATCGCTGATAAGTCGAGTCACTCGTGCATACACGGTCCTGTATAGCTATTTGGTTCGCCTCGTGTTCAGTCGCGCCTCGTGTTTCTTACCACTGATCCTTTTCAAGGGTACCCGTGCACGCGCTCTTCACCGCTTTCATCTCCTTCATATCCCTCTATCTCTCCCTCACGTTTGCATCCTTTTCCTTCTCTGTCCGAATCGCGGCTGCAATGCTTCTTTCTCCTGCGTACGTACCTGCGTTTCTATCACACGCCACCTCCTCACCTGAGCCACTGCGTATGCACGCAGCGCATCAAACGCAAGTTTACCATCGACGGCCAGTTTCTGGAACAGATTTAAGACTCCAAGGAGCAACAAGGATGTAGAGCTTCCCAACAAACAGCCCGCTCCGATGGCCCTTACAAGGCAACGTCTTCTGACACTTGCTTTCGGTGATATGGAAACGATCCGAATGGT
The DNA here is from genome assembly GCF_000313525.1 of Fibroporia radiculosa. Classification (NCBI taxonomy): domain Eukaryota; kingdom Fungi; phylum Basidiomycota; class Agaricomycetes; order Polyporales; family Fibroporiaceae; genus Fibroporia; species Fibroporia radiculosa. Next base: position 196,609 of record NW_012133375.1, on the reverse strand, counting down.
CAGTAGCCGCTTTCCAGGGCCACGCTAATGACACTGGTACTGACCGATGTATTTTAGCTGCCAAACACCTACATTGTAAGTGCTGTGCTGATATCGCAAATCTCAATTCGGCATTGAACACTCCTGCAGGAGCTGGATGCGCAGGCGCGCGACTGGATCAAGCCCCCACCAGATGCTATCTTCAGCTTGCGCGTCCCAGTCGAATATGCGTCACTACATGCAGCGGTTGGTGTTTTCAATATTTGATTGTCATATGTGAACTTACAGCAGTGAACAGCGATTGGTTGCAGGGCCGTATATTTATGTGAGATGCACTAATGTGGCACGCTACCTACATTATCACTCATCGCTCGACAATTTGCAGTTGACCGGTGAGGACTCGTACCAGATTGCAACCATGGGAGTGCAAGGCCTCAGAGTAGAGATTGTCAGCGATGGTCCCCCGCCGCCTGAGGATGAACCTCCGTGAGTTCTTATATCAAGTCCATACCTGCACGTGCTCATGGCTTCACACTTATCGTAGACCGCCTCCGTAGGTTATGAGCACACCTCGATATCGTGCTCTGGTCTGACAATTTCATAGCCCTCCACCTGTTCTAGAGATGCCCGCAACGTTCAGTCTGGAAATGGCTCCGGGACAGCACGTGGCGCTGGATACTTTGGTCTCGTCGGACGAACTAGATATGGCACGGATGGAGGACGGCACAACTGTAGATGGGTCCTTCTGGGGAAAACTTGACATTGTGCATGACGGCGATACACACAAGATGGATTTCAGTGGGACACGTTTATCCAACACCCAGGAAGTCACTCAAGATTTAATGGTCGATTCTCGTGTTCTCGGAAAGCTGGCCGTCGCAGCAAAACCTGCCACTGCGAAGTGCCATCTGCATATTCTCGCACCTGCTCAGCAATATTGTGATGTTACCTTGTCATTTTCCCCATTCTGGAAGCTTGGTATAACATGGCCTCCGGCGGAACCCCTTGGGGAAAACAAAGTGAAGTATTTCCTGCGCGTGCATCCTGGTGGTGCACTTGAACACTTCGAAACGGAAATGAACGCCACAGCGTTGTATTATGAGGCGACGTAAGTTCCGGCTATGTTCGACTGCTCGGGTGGACTCAATGATAGCTATGTAGACCTGAACCTGGGATGGTTGATCCGACCGAGTTCATTGCGCCTAGAAATGGATTTGCGATGTCGTTCAGGGATTTTGTGCCACATCTGATGGGTGTACTAGACCAGCTTGGGATGTCACTCCAAGCTCGCACTAATTTTATTAAGTACGATTTATCGCTCTACGCGCCTTCTCAGCTAACATTCGCCTTCTTCCGATTACCGCAGTAACAATCTGTCATCTTTCGCTGCACATCGCAATATCGCTTATCGCTTCATGTCCCCTGGCAAGATCGCGGCCGCTATCGACATCTCGGTTACCGTTGAGAACTGTATCTTCACTCGCCTGTTCCTAATGTATCGCGGAATCTCGGAAGATGACCTCGGCCTATTTGCGGGCGCTGGGGAGAAGGAGGCAAACTCCGTGAACTGGCGCGAGGTCGTCGGCTGGTCTGAACTATCCAAGGACCACACACAGTTCCGAGTGTTGGAGACCTCTGTGCTCGAGGTAACATAGATTGAGCCGTTGGCTGGATACCCTCCCATCTCGTCAGTTCGTTTTGTGTTCCTGCTTTAGGTTATTCACTTCTGCTCATGTTTCTCTCTGTACCCAATATGTACATTTAACACTGACATAGTTTGTAATGCGTCCAGGGGCGACGCTTTCTCCAATGGTCTTGTGCTCGTCTGCTGCGCTTTGGAATACTCTATCGTCTCGCGCTTACGGACAGAAGCTTTCCTGATGTCTTTGCTGTCGTAGTAGTAATAATCTTGACCATGTAGCCAATTTCTTCTCTACCCAGAAACGTATACGTATATAGCCAAGGATCGTCGTTATTCTACTAAAATCCTCGTCTTGGGGTTGATGACTCCACTGGTATCGCAAATATTTTTAGGAGACTCCTCCCGTGTAGAAGCTAGAGACGTGACTGCGCGGGTTAGGTACGGGGTGCGAGCAGCTATAGCATATGACGGATCGTCGTCCTGTGTTGCATAAGCTAGTGAGACCGATTGGCTGCGATTTGGTGCCTGGTGTTTTTGAGGGGGAGCTAACTTTACGCGATTGCGAGTCAATTACGTGGAGAAGCACCTCTGCGGGTGCAGGGCCTTTTGCACGTAATGGTTATGGCTTGAAATGCTCCGACTCACTGGAGCCTGACAGTACAGACGCGGCCTTGTGCTCGCAGCAACATGTAAGAATGAACGGCATTCTATATGCAAATTCTATGTGCTTGATCCGACTCGCGCTCTGGCTCAGCACTCATGAGTCGATTTACCTCTCAAGAGTTACACGAGTACTGGGGGCAAACTTATCAATAACGGCACGATCTGCTGGAGGATTTTGCGTTATGCTTTTCTCGTTTCGTAAACAGTCAAAAGGTACTGTACCTTTTGCGTCACTGGATTGCTTAGAGTGGCGATGGAGGTCCACTACCAGGAATGGAGTTGCTGACGTACTGCTATATGCGATCACGTGACCGCGTTTCAACACCCAGCGCGCGCTTCGCCCAATTAATCCTTTCACCGTGACTGTCTACCAGCTCATGTCCGCCTTGACGGTTTTGCGAGGCTATGCCCAGAAAAGCGACCCAAATACGCTCCCTCTTTCTATTCGTCTGACACATACAACAGATACGCTCACCGTCTTCGACGCCTATCCCAAGTCCATCTTCCATTTCTTAGTCCTCCCGCGCATTGTGCCCCCGCTGACCGCCTCTAACCTCAGCAACTTGCGCAGCCTCCTCAAATGTGACAAGAACTTGGCGCGAAAGGTCCTCGAGAAGCTGAACCGCGATGCACAGGGAGTACGCGCAATGATCGAAGACGAGATGGTGAAGCGGTATGGATTCAAATGGGGTATCTGGACGGGGTTCCATGCTATCCCTTCAATGGAGTGCGTGTCTTTGCGCCCATGCATGCATGTCGTGAGTAACACACGGACAGACATCTCCACCTGCATGTCCTCTCCAACGACCTTTGTTCGCCGGCGATGAAGAAAAAGAAGCATTACAATTCGTTCCATCCCTCACACGGCTTCTTCCTCCCTCTCGAGGATGTTTTGAACTGGTTTGACGCGCATGAGTCGTATTTCTCCACGGTAAGTTCTCTCTTTTTCACGCACTCTCACCTCGGTGGCGCCGTGGTAAGGAGAGATGCAGCAAGGGACGGGGCAGGAACGTCGTTTTGAGGAGAATTTCCTGATCACCCTCCAGATATCGCGGCTTTGGCCAAGCCAGTACGATCCGATGCTGAAAGAACCCCTTGTCTGCTGGCGCTGCTATAAGGAGTTAAAGAACATCCCTACTCTGAAGGCTCATCTTCAGACAGAATGGGACGACGAAGCGAAGAGAGAAAAGGCACGAGTTGAAAGAAAAAGGAAACGCGACGACGAAGTTAATGCAGAGAACGCGAGTGGCGACACGAACAGGGTGGCCAAGAAGCGCGATACCGCATCACCTTAGCGCATCTAGCTAGTGCGAAGTCAGCTTGACCAGCTACACTCGCACGACTTGCACGCGCACTCTCAGACTCTCATTTACCGATATCATACGAGTCTTCATTTCTGAACGCCATCATTATTGCTACAACTACGGAACTACAATGGCTTACATTTCGAGCATCCTGCATCATAATCAGTAACCTGTATCTATATACCTCTCTTTCACTTCTCCGCGCCAGCATCATACTTCAGTTTGCGGTTGCGCTCTGTGGCTTCACGAATGGCCCAGGTGAGCTGATAGGTCTTGCATGCGTCTTAACAGAACATCATCGACATGTGCGCCATACAATGTACACAACGATCGACTTACCCTCGAAGGAGCTCAGAATCTGCGCAGTTTCTGGATCCTCCTCAATGTCCTCGATGTTGTCGATGAGCACCGATATCTAATGATCCAGACGTTAGAAGATCTCTCGAAGTCAGTTCCCGTCATACACACCTCAGAGAAGAAAGGATCGTCGTCCGGGAATCGGTAAGACTCTTCATGATCGCTGCCTGGCCTACGGACAAAGAGGACCGGCTGGACGTAGGGATTCACTAATCTACGGGAAGAGCTGATTAGACCAGGAAGAGAAAGATGGGAGAAATACTCACTTCAACTGGTATCCATCTGCGTAGACTTCTAGCTCGCAGCTGTAGTCATGACCTTGCAGAGCCACGAGGTGAGTGAAGCTGCCGACTGCACCGCTGTCGTACTTCCTGCTCGACATCATCAGACGGTATGGTCACAGGCTGGGCTTCATCAATAGCATGCACGAACCAGGTAGCAGCAGTTACACGCGGAATCCTGTTTTCAGGAGGAATGGCGGTCTCGTCGACCACCATCTTTGAGAGATGGCCAGCATTCTCGTCCCATTCAAGCGAATGTGCGGTGACGGTGGTCATGTCAACTTCGCCTCCGAAATAGCGAGAAAGATCGCAGAAGTGTGTTCCTTGTTCGATGATAGGACCCGCGCTTGGTGTGAAGGATGAGCCATGACAGTGGAATGCACACAAAATCAACCAGACGGACCTCTTGGACTTGTCCCACCAATCGGGCTTGGCAATGGCTTCGTATGCGCAGGCATAGCGGGCAACAGTGGCCATAACAGTAAGATTGTTGTCGTTGATGATTTGCTTCATCATTTGCACGGCCTTCAAGTATCGCAACATGTATCTGTGGCGCTGTTAATCAGCCACTCGCTCAGGTCCTGTAAACAATATTGCTTGCCCGACAGAGCAGATAGTACTACTATCGGTGATGTGCTTTGCGACTTTGAACGCCTCTTCGATCTCGCTTGACGGGCCAGTCGCCGAGGGCTTCTCGATGAACATCGCGACGCCGGGGAAGTAACGGAGGATCTGCAACTCGACGTCGCGCCCGGACTGCATTGTGCCACGGAACATGGGCGGGCTTCCTACGATGACGGCGCGAGGCGTGTCCTTGCGCGACATGTTTTTGACAAAGTCTTCCAGGGTGCGGAAGACGCGCGTGTTCTCGTAGGCGGAGCGCACGAAGGTCTCGCATTTCTTTTGCAAAACGGCGGTTGCCCGGTCGATTGCGGGGTCGATGAGGGCGACGACCTTCAGGCGCGGGCCGAGTTTGCTGTGGCGAGCAGGCATGCGTGAGTGTTTTGCGAAGCAGAAACAGTTGGGCCGACTGACTGTTCAAAGCGGAAGGAGTGATTCCATGGACCCTCGTCGGAGCCTGCGGAGGGTGCTGTGAAAAAGAAAACAAGAGGACGGGAGTCTAAACGACATACCGAACATGATGTTGCCCGCGCCGACAAAGACTACGTTAAAATCATTAGGACCACTTATGGCGGACGTCCTGTTGGGGTGTAAGCACTAAGCCACAACCAGATGTGCGCCAAAGAGAAGATCGAGGACGGAATCTCGGAATCTCTAGGTTTCACGGAGAACACCATCACGGTTCCATGTCTGAATCGAAGATCTGAGCGATAGAACAATTTCCCAGCTGTTGTGATATCTGCAAGCATGTGCGCGCGCACTGTATGACGGTGTAATAAGCCAGAGACGCTATTGATGTTCACAACGGATACACTCGATCCCATAAGAGACGGCACAACAAGTCGGGACAGAACATAAGTGAACTCAGACTGAACTTGTCCATTGGCACCAGCCTCGATGGGTCGATCGAGGGGCGGCGGGAGGAGAAGCCCGACTGACGGCGCGAGGAGGGCGAGTCCAAGACGGAGGGACGCCTGCTCGCAAACGTGCCCGGGACGGGGGAGTCGAGGATGGAGGGGCGTCGACTGGCCATGTTGCGCAGAGATGAGGATGGACGAGGATGTGGTGGAGAGGAAGACGGAGAGAGAGGGCGTGCGAGCTTAAGAGGAGACGAACGAGGGTGACGATGATGGAGATAAGATGCGGGGCGATGGCGACTGCTTCCAGCCTGCGCGCACCCGCCCGTGGAGCTCAGACTGCTACAGCCCGCACCCGTCCCCGCTTGCTGCATTCAGTGTGGACACGGGTCGACGGCGAGGCCAGCGTTTGATACAACAAGTGACTATAGCGGGGAAAGAGACGACTCTACAACGATGGCGAAGGGTATATGTGCGGCGATGAATAACAGGTTTCCAATGCAAAAACATTCCCGGGCCTCTCAGTTGGCCGGCGCACCCCGCTCCCGACTCCCTCGCTGGCTTAGCTCGCGCTGCTTTCGCTCCGCCGCCTCCAGCCTCTCCGTCATCGCCCTCAGCTCGGCCTGCAGCTTCGCGTTTTCTTGCGTCAGCTTGAACACATTGCTCGCCCGTTTCTCTACCGCCTTAATTCTGTTCACCCGAGAAATGTCAGCCATACACCGTGTTATGCGACAATGCGACGCGTCGATCGCCGTCTGCCGATGAATGGCGGCCACTTACTCGGGATCCTCGCTGCTGGGAGTCGGGTCTGACAGGATCGATTCAAAGGTCAGGGTCAGGTCCAGCTTGGACTGAGGAAGGTCCAGGTCCGGGAGAAGTGGAGATGAGCTAGACTTGGGAGGCGCATCCAACTCTCCTGCTCGCAACGAACGAGCCCTGCCAGGTCGGGTAGCGCGTCAATGCATATTCTGACGACAAGAGCGGGCATCCGTACTCATCATCTTGGGAGTGTCTCGGCGCTGACAGACTGGGCTCGGAAGTCATGGAGGTAAAGGAGGAGTAGCGGGGCCCGTTGTCAGCGTTCCCATTATTGCGTCTGGGGCGCTGCTGGCAGCCACCGCGATCCGCCTTGCCGACCGCGGCAGGCGCTGTTTCCCGATGTCATCTCCGCAGGCACCCTACTCATTTACTTTATTCTCATCGCATCTACTCTTGAAAAAAACACAAACGGTGCATCACGGCCTGATCAAACTGCATTCGATACGATATGTGGACAGACAAGTATAAGAGCAGCGTGAAGGCAACCTCAATGGATAGAGTGATGAGCAGACTTGTCGTCACAGCCATCAGGGTTCTTCTGTTGCCCATTTTCATGCCCCGCAAAATGATCCAGTGAACGGTCGGTCTCAATACAGTCGGCTCTAAGCACACAGAGATATAGTCCCTGGATCTAATGAACAATTACTTTTGGTACGACCATACATTCCGGAGTACTGTGCGGCGGATACAACTCGTCAAAATCACTCCAGATTACTCATAAGAGAAAGTGTACTTACACCCTGCCTTGGTTGCCAGCCGGTTGAGAGAGTCATCGCTCTCACCCATCGCACGGACTTGGCCGCAGAGGGCAAAGGTGGTGGATGTAGACAAAGCCCGACCGTCCGCATCGACATCGGCAATGCTAATCTGCACTGAAGCGTGGTCCTTTGCCGTGATGAGTCGGTCTAAGAGAAGATGTCACGATATGCTCTTTTCAGCAGGTGTAAACTGGTTGAGACGCACTGGTCGCCGCGCACTTGCGGGGGACATAGAGATCAACAAGGATACCCTGGTGCACCGCAATCCCTCAGCAAATGCCTTTTACACAGACCCCAGCGATGCAACATACCTGATCGTTTTCCATGATAGGCTACGGCACGCTTTGAGCTATCCGAGGGCGTATAGTATTGATTCTCGTGTTAAGGTTAGAAACTGTACAGTTCTGCCTCATCATGTTTGTCCGTGCTTTGCATGTCCGAAAATGGCATCCTCGCGCCTCCATCCACGTGACAATATGCACGTGGGGTGACGCGCCGCGCGCTACTCGGCTGTGTCGGCTCGGCCCCAAATCGCCTGCGGCCACTGTGTTCGACGTTGTGCAAGGGCCTCCACCTCTCCGAAACGAAATCTGTGTCTACGAGCCATTATATCGAATCGTTTGTCTACTGGTAGAAGCCATATTTTGCGTTCAATTACAGCCCGGTGCACCAGCTAGTGACGGCCAGAGCTGCTGCGTACGCAGCAACTGCTGCAGGTCGGGCACCCCGGATATATAGCTCACGAAGGTCGTCTTGATGGGCGGATCTCCCCACCCACCACCCCTTGACGGCACTCTTTCGACTATATCTGTAAGTCGTTCGCTTCAGGTGTTGCACGTTAAAGGTGACGCTTGATTTCCAGGTCGATTCTATGGTCGAAATACGGCACGAACATCCAGAGTCGGAGGACCTCCACTCCTCGAGAGTGTCATATCCGCACGAAGAGGGCCGATATAGGCTCATATATAGCAAATCTAAAGTGTATGTGAATCCTACAGCATATGCGAGAGACAACATTCCTGGTTTTGTTACACTTGTCAAACGGGTTGGTGGTTCACCGCCTCGGGGCGATTCGTCCGTAACTCTTCACCTTTTCAGGAGGGCATAAACCCAACCTACCTTGTAGCATGGATTCCAGAGAGCTTGCTCAATGAGAAAGGGCAAGCGGAGTGGGATAAGTTCACCAAGGTTGAAGAGAGTGCGTCTCCCGATGATGAGGACGATGGTATGTTGGCATGGTTCTAAACAAGAAGTGACGCTAAAGACAAAGTACGCAGACGCGATACTGATCGACTTGCCTGTTCAACGACCTGAGTCATATGCGTTTTCTGTGCCACTGACCTCGATTTATTCCTTGATTGTCCATTCTCCTTCTTTATCCTCGTGGCGTAAGTTTATTCGCCTTGGCGCGCGAGTAGCCGCATTCTTAATATCACTCTAGATGGTTCGATTGCCATTAATTTGACTAGTGGTTCAACGCTGCCGACCTTATACTTCCATGACGACGAATCCCGCTCCTTTACATTGTCTGCGAGGTCTCCATTGGACAGTTCACCTTCTACATCTTCGTATCCTCCACCGCCTTCGCAGTCCGCTCCAGCGCTGAGAAGCGGTATCTCCTGGGGGGGAGAGGACTTGCTAGCAAGATTGCGCTTCTATGCTCATATACTCCGCTCAAACTTGCAGTCATCTCTATACCTGGTAGATCCATCGCGAGAGGACATTGAAGCTCATTCTACACAGATCTTCTCAGATACGGCCGTTGACGATATTCTCGCCCAGTCCTCTTACGCAAATTCCCATTCACCTATTCCCGCTCATCGTCGTCCGCGGCCCCTGTCTTCCCCTCCTAGTCCATACTCAACACGCGCCTCTATTCTGCATCGCTCGCTTCCACAACCTGCATCAACACATAACAACTCATCCCAAGCACGGATAGCCCTTCTGCAGTCCTTTTCTCAGATAACTCGTCATGCAGCTCATGCAGCGCAGCATATCCTCTCACACCCACTCGCCAAGCCCATCGTCCCCCACCTTCCTGATCCAGTAAAGAGCTTGGTAAATGCGAATGGTGAGTGGGAGTGGGGTAGTTGGGTGGAAAAGGGCGGTGTGGGTGAGTTCGAAAGCGCGCGAGTGTACCTAGCGCGATGGGCCCGCATCGTTGCAGAAGAAGGTGAGAAAGCACGACGCCGAGAGACACAGACACTTCCGTCTTCTGAGTTGGTGGAAGAGTCTTCCGAGCTGGGTATATTTGAACTTCTGCAACCGATTACAAATCTGCCCACACCGAAGACATCCAGAGATCCAAATCATCCCGTGGACGAACAAACGTGGGAGAGCTGGTTCGATGACAATGGCCAGCCTACCATCAGGGTGGAGGAGTTCAAGCATGAAGTATTCAGAAGAGGGATCAGCTCGGACGGTCGTCTCAGAAAGGAAATTTGGCCATTCTTACTCGGAGTTTATGAGTGGGATGTCTCTTATGGCGAGCGACGGAGGCGGTGGCAGGAAAAGCGGTGCGTCATTCAACTATATAGCCTATGCTTTGGTTAAGTTGTCCGAGCAGGGAGCGCTATCATTCGTTCAAAAACGAGTGGTGTGGTGTACCAGAAGTATTTGACCGGCCCGATATCTTGGAGGTTAGCCTTGACCACCATTCACCTATTAGCCGAACGTCCAATAATTCTGAATAGGAACGCCATCGGATAGATGTCGATTGTCGACGCACAGATCGCACCCAACCTTTATTCGCCAATACTACTGCAGATCTTACCCCAAGCGGCGAGGTCTCAGAAGATCAGAAGGGCTTGCATCTGCGTTATTCGACGATTTCTCCACAGATGTACGACATTGGTGCTCAAGCACCGACCAACGAGCACATCGAACGACTGGCAGGCATTCTTTTGACGTACAATCTGTTTGAGAAGGAACTTGGTCTGTATTCATTGTTGAACCCTGGTTTGTTGGCTGATAAATCTTTACATTTTAACAGGCTATGTACAAGGCATGTCCGATCTGTGTGCACCAGTATACGTTGTCATGGGGGGCGACGAGGAGATGACATTCTGGTGTTTTGTCGAGATCATGACCCGAATGGTAGGAACGATTGTCAATCAGTCAAGATGTGGTCGGATGGCTAATTTGTCTCTTGCAGAAGCAGAATTTTCTCCGGGACCAAAGTGGAATGCGAAAACAATTGTCGACATTACAACAATTGATCTCTGTCATGGATCCGGAACTCTACCGTCACTTAGGTCTGTTGACGGCAAAATTGTCGATTCACATTGGTCTGACGGTGCAATCATAGAGAAAACGGAGTCTTTGAACCTGTTTTTCTGCTTCCGGTACGTGGCAGGTGGTGACGTCGTCTTAATATGTCTGATTTGGTTGTAGGTGGATACTTATACATTTCAAACGTGAATTCCCGTTCAAGGATGTTTTACGTTTATGGGAGGTATTGTGGACCGACTACTACAGCAACGACTTTGTCCTCTTCGTGGCTCTCGCGGTGCTCGAGTCTCATAGAGATGTCATATTGCGATACCTTGTAGAGGTGTGTCCGTTGGCTTTATCATCATTTTGAGTCTCACACGCCGTGTAATCTGACAATAGTTTGACGAGATACTGAAGGTGAGCGCAATCTTAAACACTCTACATCGTCTTGAGATAAATTTCCATATCGTAGTACTGCAATGAACTCAGCATGACTATTGAACTGGACACAACTCTTGCACAAGCAGAAGTCTTGTTTTTATCTTTCGCTCAGCGTGTCGCCGATATGGACCGTCGAGAAGCTGAGAAGAAGGCCGCGAGCTCCGACGGCATCCGACGGCGAGTCAACGCTAGCGATTCTCGTGAAGATGCGCCTTCTACCAGCCGCAGTACCACACATACATCACTTTTGAGCGAAGATTTACGCAGACTTTTGGTTGCGGGACGATGACATTACTTGGTGTATTATATGATTTTGACTATTTCTGGCGTATCCTTGTACACTAATGGCCATATTGTATCATAGAAATAATTGTACTTTGCGAGCTGTTTTTTTTGCAAGACCTTTAGCTCAATACTGATAGTTTAGTTACCTCATGCGTCAAGACATTGTTTGGAAATCCTCCAAGATAGCGCATGGCAAGATTTGACTCTCGGTTGGTCTTGGGCTCGACGAGGGTACTACTCGTAGCCTCGCCGTGTCGATGATTGCTCTTGGCACTGGCGTCTTGATTCTTCCCGGATCCTGTCATCGAGCACGAGCACCCCAGCTTGTCTCTGATTACATAGGTGAGTAGTTTCGAACCTCTTGTCTATGGGCTTGCGGGACATTCATTTCCGCCCGGCCCGTCCGCTCTGCTTATCTGATAAGAATACGTGTAGTATTTATGTATAGGGAGCTCACACAGCGGTACGATCACGGATCGTTGTCATGTCACATAAGTACCTGGCCATTGTCGTCGGACAAATTCAGAATCTGGAATAAATCTGGAAACTTTTATGCATTTACTCTTTGGCTGAAGCTTGTAGCTATGTGCTCCAATTGATCAGTTGCCGTCTTCAGGTAGCACTTGTCACTTGTGAGTCCGACCTTTTTCGATTGAGCTGGGCGTTATGAAGGCCGCAAGCGCGCCCATATACTCACCTTGGCAACCTGATGTGCATGAGATGTCTGATGAAACCAGAATCGGTCAATTATGACCTTGGATACGGTACCTGAACGAGCGCTCAAAGGTAAACCTTCTCGATCTTGTGCACGAATGCGGTGGCTGAATTCCGTCCAAGTCACCAGGCATAAGTAATCGCAGTACGTGTACCGCGGAGGCGACAACCGACGTCGGACCTGTGCGGAACACCCGAATGTTGTTTCCATGCAACCATAGAACGATGGAAGGTCAGCCTGGAATGGTCAACCTTACTGAACTGCCCCTTTGTTGTCACTATCTGAGTATCCGAATCGCATATAAAGTCAGAGAACATGCTGGAACTACTCCACTCATTCCCTCGCCAGCCAGTCTGGTTTGTTGTGCCTCAGGCTATTCGGTGGGGGTCATTTTCTTGTGCATTTCCCAACGAGGAATACTGAACCGTCCCTAGATTCGCAGGTCGCCGGCCGTTCCATTCTCTTTTGACTTCAACATTCATTTTGTTTGATACAACAATTCTTTCATCTAAACACCATGCTGTCTCTCCACGCACTAGGCCTTGCTCTTGCGTGCACAGTGCTGGCTCTGCCGTTCAAGCGAGAGGTGCCTCAAGGTATGTAATGTCTACGGATTCTGGTATGGAACTGGATACGGCACTTGTAGAACACTCCCATAATATTGTGTTGGCATCCGTGAGGCCTATGTTAGACCTGAATAACCCCGACAACATCGTTGATCCAGTGTTCGGCCTCCTTGGGGACGCAGCGGCCGCCGGCGGTGCTGGCAGCATTACAGTAAGTCTCCTCCAGTAGGCTCATCACGATTCTAAATGCGCAGAACAGAATCTTGACTGCCTACAACAAGCTACCGCAGATCAAGCATTCACCAATGCCAAGACAGCTGGAAACATCACCGGCATGACCTATGCATTGATCTACCGGGCCCTTGAGCGCAATACTGGCGCGGTCGGCGAGACGTCCGTGCTCTGTAACGAGACAGCTGTAAACTCGGAAGTTCAGGCAATCACACAACATCAGGTGCGCGGGTCATCTCTGCAAAATGTCAACTCTATTGAATAGACTGCAATAGGATCCTGCGTCTACAAACGCTGCGACGGTGAACAAGAACATCGCTCTTGAGCTGGCGAAGCAAATCGCATCCGTGGGCGGGGAACCTACGCTGGCGCTCATGTCGGGGACGTTCGCGCCCGGCCAGATTGGAGATCCTACTGCTGCAGGCAACACCTGCGATGTCGCAGATGATGAGCCCGGATGTATATTCACAGAGAACCTCCTTGTTGATGACGCCACGGCCGCCGAGATCAGCGCTGCTGTCGCTGCAATTTCCGTATCCACTGCTACCGCGTCGGCGTCGGCTGGTACGACAACCGCTACATCGACGTCCACAACCGACTCGGAAGACGACACAACGGCGACTTGTAGCGCATTTGGTGAGAATTTATTGGTAGTGAGGGCCTTAGTACATCTAACGCTTTTGTGATCAAAGTCACCGTAACAGTCACCGCAACCGCAACCGCAATTGTGAATGCTACTCCCAGTGCTGCAACTGTCATAGCTTCAGCGACATCTGCCGCCGCGACTGCGACAACCACTGCTTCAGGCACGAACCTACAGACCTTCACCGGTGCCCGTATGTCTATGCCTATCTCTTTCCTAAATCCTGCAGCACTTATTAGTTCACTTATCAAACAGTCGGTGGTATCAGTGCTCCATCTGTCGTGGCTAATGGTAGCGGATTCGAGGTTACCACTGAGAGCTCAGATCCATTTGTGACCTTGGCCGCCGCGATCGGCCGCTCCTGCGACATCCAGCACAACCAATGTGCGGATGCCGCCAACGCAGACGGCAATTCTTCGTTCACGGTTGGGGACTGCGACACTCAAGATACTCAGTGCAAGGCTGCAACTTCTTGAGTATTGTTTGCGATATCGGGTATTGGCTCAGATTGGCACTGAGTTATTGTTGTTCGTTGGTGTGGATCGGGCGGCATTCGTTGAGTGAGGAATGTGGGCCATTTTTGTATCGCTTTTCATCATTGTTGTCATTAGTTCCGGCATTGTGCGATTTTGAATAGACTTGATCTGCACTTCAAATTGTGACAGCTTTTTAAATTGCTTTACCAGCTCTTTTCTGCACAGATGACAGTACGACGGTCAAGAACCCCGAAGGAGATTGAGAACCTTGTTTTTATATTCAGTGCCACTTGAAAGTCCAAAATCCAGATCCAGTACACATGGTAAGTTATGTCACAAGTAATCACCGTGTATCATAGAGCAGGCTGCACGGATTCGGCTACCTCGTCGTCCTTCCACAGCTCATGTCCTTGCTCGTCTCTCGGCGCGGTCTCATTTGCCAATTCGCGCAGCTCACTGTCTGACAAAGACGTTGACTGTGATTCGCCACGTTGATGAAGAGGGAGGAGCACCTCGCGTTTAACGCGAGGGGAGTATGGGCGATGTGAGAGCTCAGAAGCGAGTGATGGATAGTACTGACGGTACGCAAAGTATGCGCCAGCAATGCCGAGCAAGGCACCTGCGATCACATCTGTCGCGTGGTCTGCACAATGATATAGACTCAGCTTGGTAGTAGATGTTAATTTAGATAATGGGTACGCACGACGATAGTCCATGGTTCGGGAGATGGCCACGAGGGCAGCGACAGAGAGTGGCGTAAGAGCGGCCCATACCTTCGGCTGATTGCACCGCTTGAGACATGGAAAGCGGCGCATTTGACTGAAGGACGTACCGCACAACCTCTGCGGTCGAAGAGATGGATTTTCCCAGATAGGTAGAAAGACAGGAAGCCAAGCCCGGCGAATGACACTGGTGGGCGACAGTTAGACAGAATGAAGCTCGCTTGGATGAATTGATCATACAGCTGGCATGTCCACTTGGAAAACTTTTCCAGCCGTCCCTCATCAAATAGCTATCCGTCTGTGTGCAGATCGCGTATGTGGACAGACCATAAGGCGGGTCCACAGCGCCGGCTTGAGGAATGCATCGTGCAATCAAGTCTACAACATACAAAATAGGTTCTACCTCATTATAATCGCAAGCGAATAGCATACCAGGTCGTGGCCGACCCACAGTTAGCTTGACGAATTCAGTTATAGCTCCAGTTAGAGCAAGACTCAAGACGACTACACAGAGTTCATATCAGCAATGCAGTATATTTGCGAACAAATACGACGCACGTCCAAGCGTACTATTGTGTGCATCCCACCAAGAGCGTAGGGTAAGATAGTTGATGACACATTGAAATGCGAATGGCGCAAATCCACAAAGCATGTACAACGCGACTGGCTAGATGGGATGAATTGTTATGCGCCTGTACGAGAAGACTGCACATACCGGGACGCGTTCATGGACCGCATAGCTTGGGACAGTGGATCAGCAGAAGACAGTAATCGAACACTCGGTAGATCTCACGGATGGTATAAGCTGATGTCCCATGTCAGACTCTTCGTAGCGGTGAGAGCGAGTGCTTACCTCGAGTCTTGCAGAGAGAAGTCACGCTTGAAACCATTAACCTCATCCACTGCGATGACTAATATACTGTTCGGACATAAATTGACATCAGCTGCAAGAGGATTTAAAAACTTAAAGCATACCCAAGAATCGCGGTGACGGCCCTGTGCAACAGCCATACATTGACATGGATTTTAATCATACATGCTCAATAGGACTCACCAATCTGGCGCGTAGGAGTGGATGAGCTGGCGCCGCCTCCTGCTGTCCGTCATGGAGAAATTCATTGCCGGGAGATAGTGGGAGGGAGCACTGGAGCGGTCAGAGAGGCTGGAGCTCTTTATGTACAGTCGTCTGTCACTCGAAGCGAGAGCATTCCCACTCTACGCCAAGTCTTGCAGCCTCGACATATTATTATTAAAGACAGACTGTGTGATCCTACTGGAGGCTGTAGGGAGGAGAGTGGGAACGTTCATCATCGACCCCGAAACATCCGCCTCAGCTCGTCCACAGCCCTCCCCCGATCACTCTCTTGCCGCATTTACCTTTCTGCACGCCCAGTCCACGACATGAGCAGTTTCGAGTGGAAACAAGGTACGCGTACAGCTCACCACTCGTCTCGCTGGTTCGCTGAAGCGGTACTTCGAGGGGTCAGAACATGATGACCTGCTGGAAGAGGTCGCATCGACAGATGTTGTTGAGTATGGCTCACGCTCTTGTTCATTCAATAATGCTCTAAGGCGTCGGGCGTAGTATCTCCAAATGGACATTGCTGCGAGATATCATCAAGTACAAAATCGACAAGGTAGGTCCGGCCCACTCGCATGTACAGCTATCTTCATGACATCCCTCTCAGAATGTGTCACTCTTTCTGTCGGGCGAGATCAAGAGGGAGTACGAGAAGACCACGGTTATAGCTGCACCGTGCCCTGGTGGTCTCAAACTTCCGCCCTTTCCCCCTCGTTTGCGTGACACTGCAGGTCCGAACGAAATCCCCAAAAATGCATTGAATGAGAAGGAGGCTGCGGAATACAGGGATGCAATTTTCACGCAACTAGACGACTTTGACCAGTGAGCCAATCTCATCCACTTCACCATTGGTCACTCAGCCGGTGTCTTCAATAGAAGTCCACCGTTCACAATTCAACGCGTCTGCGAATTGTGCATACGCCCCACCGAACACTACAAGCAACTGGGCAAGTATCTCCGTGCAGTAGAAAGATCTATTCTTGTCACTTCGACATGGGACGCATTTCCTGTTCCTACTGAAGCGTCGAGTAGCCGTGCAGGCGTGAGCCAAATGCCTATCGGGATCAACCCCCTTTCAATACCTGCGACACCTATCTTCTCGCCTATCCCTTTCCTGCACGAAGACGCGCGACGATCCAGCTCACGAAGTCCTCCACCAAGCCCGCTCGTCCTGCCCGCCATGAGTGCAGGAGGTGCAGCAGTCATGCCCATTGCAGGCGCAGAAGGGCCAGAACAAAAAGCTTTAGGCTTGGTGGACGAACTTGACGATCCCAGTCCGGGGCATCTGAGCGACCATCCGCAGCCTTTGACTGCAACGACTACGGTCACCTCAAAACCTCTTTTTGGGAGCTTAGAACAGCGGTTTGTGCGGGCGAAGATCGAAACAAGCGGCGAAGGCGAGAAAATCCGGACAAATGAGAGCAAGCCGGATGATAATGATAATAAAGCAGATGGGGCGTAGATAATGCGTAGTCCTTCCCCGGTGGCTGGTATCTTGGACGAGAATATGACAGTGTATCATTTGACATGCTGCCACGTGCAGACAGATTGCTTTGATTTTGTCAGGTAAAGTCTCTTTTGATTTTCTCGAGCATCACATTCATACGCAAACGCATGTCGGGCTGTCCCCGGCCACGGCCTCGCTGAGAACTGGCCGCTCCCCTGCCACCTTGTCCGCGACCGCGTCCTCTGCCACCAGCCGGGGCATCGGCACGTTTCATATCGGAGCCACGGCGACGGTGGAGAGGATCCGATTTGCGGGTGTGGAGAGACGATCTCGAATAAGCCTGGCTTTGCAGTTCGCGTAGTGTTGGCTGCCGTCCTGGAGTATCTTCGCGAGGCGATGCTTTTTTTGCCGGAGGCTTGCGCGGCGACGAGCGATCCTCGGGCTCGTCTTCGCTGCTCTCATTTTCATTACCGCTTTCTTCCTCAATGGAAACAGTAGGAGCAGCATTTACTGGTTCAGAAGATTCCGCGTTGCTAGACTGTGCCTTCTCTTCCTGCTCATCAGTGCTCGCGACCAAGTCCGCCAATCGTCGTCCCTTGGATTCGAGGCCCTCTTTACGCTTTTGCGCCTTCCATTGGCTTTTTATTTTTTGTTTCTCGACCCAGGAGCGTTTGAGCTTTTTGGCTACAAAGGCGATGAGCCGGCGCAAAGGATCAATGCACATGATACATACCGCGGTCTGTCGGGAGGTGTCTGAAAGTCGGTGGTTTTCTCTTTTGGGCGGTGTCTGAAGCAGAGGCCATGGCTATGCGATGCGCGTGTTGTCGAATAAGGCGGCACAGCAACGAGTAACGGGTCCGACTTAAGACGGACGGGGGAGAGCTGGTCCGCGACGAGATTACGCCGTTCGGCTCTTGCCCGTGGAAGATCTGGCGATTACATAACTTTGGCTATAAGACCCACTCGAGCGTCACTCAGTCAGCTTCACGTTTCTCTGTACGACAAGCAATCCCCACTCAGTTCCTTTCTATCTTCCAAACCCCTTCTCCATATTCTCTACGACCGTCGCATGAGCGTGCAGAACCTCAACACATTCGGTGCGTGCAGCGTCGTCCTCGTGCAGAGGCGCTTATCGATGATGCCTTTGCACTGTGTTTTGCAGACCCCTTCGCAGACGAGGGAGACCCGCTCGCCAGCAACGCAGACGTCGGATCTCAGCAGAACTACATCCACGTTCGTATCCAGCAGCGAAACGGACGGAAGACGTTGACGACTTTGCAAGGTCTACCTAAAGGTACGTGGATGCAGTGCGGAGGCGCCGTGTTCCTAGGCAGCTGACTCGGGTTTCGCACTCCCAGAGTACGATGCAAAGAAGCTCCTGAAGGCGTTCAAGAAGGCATGTCACTCTGAAAGAGAGCGGTTAGCGTGGCATGTAACTAACTCCTCCCCCTGCTAGGAATTCGCTTGCAACGGCACCCTCGTTGAGGATGAGGAGGCCGGTCAGGTTATTCAGCTCCAGGGTGACCAGCGTTTGAAGATATCGAATTTCCTTGTCGAAGAAGGCATTCCGAGAACCACGATCAAGATCCACGGTTTCTGATTAGTTTGCCATAATTTTGAGCAGTTGTGCATAATGTCGTCTGTTTTCTCCAGTTCGCTTGATGCGCTCGTCCTATCCCTTTTTTCACCTAATTTTCCTTTTGTCTCTCCACATGTCCTTCAATGGATATCTCGTTTTCGTCTAGCGCCTGTACTGTTATGTGTCCAATACTCATCGGACTTCCATGGTGTGTACCATTTACAGCCACGATCGTCGCTCTAGATTCGAAGGATCATCGAGTGAAAGAGCTATATGGCATATCTATGCGGACATTACAAACAGTGAATGGTAGTTCGACTCCGCGATGACCATTATGCGAACGTAGATCGGATACTATTGGACCAGCTCACTAAGATTTGTGAGCGGCTGCTCTCGCCAAAATATACAGCGATATCACTAATGCAGCAATGGTGCACCTCGGAATTGGTGACGGACTATTTGATCTTGTCCAGTGGTCTGAAAGGGGAGGTTAAGCTATTACGCAACAATTCGGAAACACGCTCGTACCTGTTAAATCCTCCACGTCTGTAATTCAAAGAGACGTCAATCCTTTTAGTTTGCAAGTTGTATATATGCGCACCGATTCATGTATTGGCGCCATGTGCGCATCTTCTTGACCTGCACGTTACCTTCCTGATTCCCCTCGACGTGTTTGCCCTGTATCGACAGACGAGTGCAGTTCAGCGATGAAAATTTCCCATGGGACATGCACCAGCCATCACGTACCTTGGTGGTCCCAAACCCAGAAAGCCCCATCATGGCCATCATGGCCTCGTCGTCGTCGTTCACCGTCTCCATTGCTTCGCCCTCTTCGCCGCTCTCCAAGCCCGCCTCAGAATCCTGCCGCGGCTGCACACTGGCTGGCTCCTCTGAGCCGCCCGTAGCTGCAACACCCGATTAGACCGCTACGAGCACGACGGCGGATCACACAGACGCACCAGAACGCGAGGCTGCCTGCTTGCTCTCCGACGCTACAGGGACGGCACGCCCGTCCGCATGTCGCCCATCACGCTCGCCCGTCCGCACGTCGGGCTCCCGCTCCCCCGCCCTCATCCCTGCCTCCCGCGCCCTATCCCGCTCCCTCTCCAGCGGGGCGGACTCCCTGCGCGCGTCCCGCCCGCGGTCATAGTCCCGCCTGTCTCGCTCGTCCCTCCTCCGCTCGTGCCTGCCGTCGTCCCGTCCGTGGTCACGCCTGTCTGCAGGTCCCCGCGCACGCGCACAGTTAGCATGCAGAATCGCGGATACGTATACACATGCGGAGAACACACCGGGTGCGCGCCTGTCCCTCTCGCCGCCGCGGCGTGCGGGGCTCCTCGACCGGCTCCTGCGTGGTGCATCGCGGTGCCGGCTGTAGCGCTCTCTGTCCCTGTCTCTGTCGCGCTCGTCGCGCCCGTCACGCCGGCGGTAGTCGTGTCGGGAGGACATTTGGGCGAATTGGGGTTGAGGTGGGAGGAGGGTCGCTGTGGCTGAGGTGCGCCACTTGCACTTTCCGCCCGTTTTGGAAGGCGAGATGGATGTGGAGCGCTCACACGCGCTGCCGAAACGCCAGAGCTTTATGCATATATGATCGCCAAGCTAGGGCGGTAGTAGTCCCCTTACAACGGTCTTTCGGAAGATGCGCACTGCTGAATCTCCAGAAAAGTTCAACTGAGATCTGCGCAGCAATATCAAGAAAGGACGAGCAAATTCCACATTATGAATGATCTACACGTGTACAGAGCAGTTCCGCTGACGGAACCCAATACAGACTGAATGAGGAGAGTAGATCGAAGAATTGGGACACAGCATTAATGCAGGAATCTATGAGTACAGCAGATCGTCGTAAATGCAAAGGTCGCAAGGGGGGATAGTGAGAAAGGATATTAAAATCAAGCTAGTGAACGATGCGCATAGAAAGAAATCATGAGAAGGCGTGAAATGTAGTCGTCATGTTTTGGTATGCTCCGAACAGATTGTGCGCGAGGCTCAATCAGCTACACCTTTAAGCTGCCACTGGGGGCTTCTCCGAGACCGCAGTGCCCGTGGACCTGCCGGAAGTGAAGCCGAAGGATGCGTAGTCAACGCCACTGAGATGCCAGAGGAAGAAGAAGAGGAATACGGGGCCGGCAAGGACGTCGAGGATACCGTACCAGATCATCTCCGATGTAGGGGAGATGACGTTGCCGCCCTCGGAGCACGCCCAACAGATGGGGTAGGTGATGAGCATGAATGCGAGGAATCCAGCAGACTGGAGGTAGCCAGGGCGCAGGGCACCGCTGCCGGGGAAGGCAGTGTTCGAGCCATGCCAGAGTAGCACATACCTGAAGGAGAACTGATAAGCAAATTCCATCTGTGCAATAAGATGAAGGGACATACCAGACGTAGAAGAGGGCGAAAACACCAAAGACAAAGTAGCCCCACTTGTAGGTGCTGTGAACGAGAGCACCGACGAGACCGCAAATGACGACGACGATGGACATGAAGAGGGTAGTCAAGATGTCCGAGAGAGGGAGACCAGTGGCGAGCAAGACCTCGAGGAGGAGCAAGGGGAAGGTGATGAACCACTGGATGTAGCGGACATACTGCAGTACGGTTAGATGTTGTGTGTGTGCCAGTAGAGCAAGGGACATACCCAGATCTGGCGGGTAGGATCGCTGCCATGGCCACGGAATTCGACGGGAATGGGGGTAGCGCCGAGGTCAGAAGCCATGGAGAAGTAGCCGAGGGTAAAGGTGGCGAGGATGACGATGGCAATCTGGTGGAAGAGGCGGGTGCCACGAGGGCGCTAGAGAAGGGGAGGTGAGACGGAGGTGGATACGCTCGGAGGGGAAGAGGCGTACCATCAGATCCAGGACAATCATAACCAGAAGGGAGAAGGTGAAGATGGAGAAGGCGGCCCACAACCAATCTGAGCCATGGGTGGAAATGTGAAGGGTAGCATCGGGAGGGTTGAGGTTGAGGGCGTGGTTGGCCATGGCGGTGAAGAGGTTGGGAGGAGGTTAGGAGGAGGTTAGAGGATTAGAGATGAGCTGGGAGGCCACTCGGGGGCTAGCTGGTCTTGAGCAGAGACTTGATGAGCTGGGGAGTCGGGAGGAGGGTCATGGTATTTATAATGGGGAGGTCGGGGAGAAAGGGAATGGAGAGACACCGGGTAAGGACAGCCCGGACAAGGTTAGTCATGGGAGGAGGCGTGTTGTGTGAGCGATCGTGGTCCAGGCAGACGGGGCGGCGGCTTTCGTCAGCTTCGAAGGCTGGAGACGCGGACGCCGGGGGAGGCCATGGCGTCACTCTGACCGACGAGAGGGCCATCGGCCGCTGTGCCCGCCCTCGTCCTGGTCCTCTGTTCCCGGCTCCCTCGTCAGCGGACGGCCCGCCACCATCCTCCTCCACTCTGCTGCGTCAGATCTTCGTCGGCCGGGTGAACCATGTCTCGTTTTCATTCCACACACCTTCGACGCGGCACCTGTAACACCCTGAGGGAGGCCCCAGAGTGGTCCTCTCACAGGGCTAGAACAGAACCCACACACGCCGCAGACACGCGCTAGGTGATTCGGGAACCGTCCGAGCGAGAACAAAGACTGTGCTCCGAGCTCCGAGCTGGATGTTGCCAACAGCCCCCGGGACGTTTGCGGACTCGAGTTCAGCGCCGGAATCTTCCTTCCTCTGCTCCCAGTCTCCGTCCATTCGGCTCCCGCATTCCCACGCCTCCTTGCCTTGCAGTCTCAGAAAACAGCGAGTCTGCCTCCCGCCCGAATGGCTTCCTCCGCCCTCAGATGGGGCTCCAAAGCCACCTCCCAGGTCGTCCGCCAACTCCGTGAGCGGCCACGCGACGCAGGTGGGCACTCCACCTTTGCCCTTTCCTCGTGCTCACTCCAGACACAGCGCCTCCACCCGAGCCGACACATGTCCTGCTCTCCAACGTACCGCGAACGGCCACCCCTGCCGACATCCGCAGGTTGTGTGCAAAGCACAAGGCCGTCCATGTCTCTCGTGGTACGTCGACTGCCTTCCTGCACGCTGCTCTTCACCGACCGTGTTACTCCCCAGTTGCTATCGACTACCACCGCTTCACTCCGACCGGCCGCGCCTGGCTAACCATCACCAGCCCAAATTTCGCCCAGAATACTGCAAAGTCGCTTAACAGGAGCATGCTCGGCGCGTCCACCATCGCCTCGCACCCCGCAGATCCTAGCGCGAAGACTCGACCTCCCTTCAGGACACGCGGCACCAAGGGCCGCTTGGAGGCAGCGGAGCGTGGTCTCGTCATGGGCATGGGTCCGGACGGCGGCGTGTCCAATCAAGGGCGCAACGTCGTCATCTACGGTATGCCAGGCAAGATGACTCCAGAAAGCCTAAGGGAGTACCTCAAGAGTTTCAAGCTTGCCGGCTCCGAGGGCGGACAGAAGGAAATTATCAAGCTTGAAGTGTATGTGGTCTTCCCAGCTCGCATCAGTCAGCGGGCGCGATGCTGACCCTCCATCTCTTACTTTCGTCCTTGCAGCCCGGAGGTGCAGCGGGTCACGTTTATATCCCGATACTTTGTCCGCACGTCATCAATCTCGGAAGCCCACCGTCTAGTTCGCCGTGTACACATGACGTTCTTCCAGTCCGATATCCATGGCACCAGATATCCTATTCGCGCGCAGGTGCTATACTGATGACCTTCCAAAGCGAACGTTCGCGTCCCGGTGGACTGCACACACTGTACTGTACCATAATCCTGGTAATAATTGACATGTTCATAGAACATCCATTCAGAGAGTGGTTTACAAACCAGCGCTTTCTCCGACTCTAGACCCTAATGACACCTCAGTGATTTCCTCGCAGTTACGGGATGATGATGATGGAATGCACTCGAATGATGCGGGTTGTCACAGTACCCACGAACGAGTTCCGGAAGGACTTGGCTTGAATGTAGTCAGACTCATGAAGCGACTGAACGTCATTTCCCGTAAGACTGATGCGCGAGTGTCCACGTACGGAGCGCGGAGCACCCTCCCGGACGGGTATGTATGTGACAGAAATCCACATGTTGGCAGACACCACTTCAGAATAGAGCTTGCCCTGCGGTTCTGTACTCACGTCCGGACTGCCACATGGGAATGGAAGGGAAGGCATTGAGACCTTCCTTAATCTAGTAGCCTAGTCTGTTGGCATTTTCGCATTGTTGAGTGCCAACAACAGCATTCCCGCTCTCGGCCGCCGTTCTGGATTCGGACCGTTGCTCTGGCCTCATCCTTTAACACTGCTCGGGGAAAATTCGAAATTAACCACCGCGTATCGTACAACGTTGCGAGAAATGTAGTAAGATGATCTACATGCGCGCCTGGTCGTGGTCTTCCAAACGCGCGCGAGCACCCTAGAGACATCCATTCAGTTCTCCGCGGGCATACGAAGAAGGAAGCGAGCATACCGATCGAGCCGCGTCCCCCTCGTCGTCCGGGGACCGCGCACGCTTGAGAGGGTTGTCTGCGCTACCTGCTTCTTTCCAGTCGCCTCCGCCTCCCGCGACAGCCCCGGGACCCTCGTGTGCGTCCGCGTAACGCTCCTCGACCTCTCTGCGGCGTTCAATCTCGAGCCGCTGCGCCTGGGCGCCCCATCCACCACGCCCGGGGTCGTAGTCCTGCCTATGCTCGTCTCGCACCTGCGGCGTGGCACAAGACGTTGTGATAGACTGAGTCAAATGGAAGCCGCGAGTCGGACACGAGTGTGCGCACCTGACCACCGCTCTTCCCCCTGCCGAACTGTCTCCCCTCGCGGTAGCCGAGGTCGAGGTCACACCGGATGATGCGCTCGTCGAGCTTCGTGCCGCTGATGTACCGCAGACATGCCAGCGCCTCCGAGTGTGTGTAGTATTCCACGAAGCAGAAGCCACATGGAGTACTGCGTGTATGCCAGTATGCGGGGTAAGTTTGAGCATGTGAGGGGTCTGTCCAAGGGCATGCGCACCGCGTATTCCTGTCAAGACCCATGATGATACGTTTAATGCCCCCGCCCTCCTCCGGGCTGGTGCATTTTGAAAATATCTCATATATCTGTTCTTCTGTTGTATAAAAACTCAAGTTACCAATCTGACGCACAGCGTGTCAGCGGAATCGTGCGTATCACTTGAGGAGAACACACACATAGAGGGTCGATGACCGCGCGAGCATTTCATTTTGCTTTTGACGGTCGAGGCGTGCTTGCGAGTCCTTGTAATTTGAAGGCTGATCCAGAGGAGTGACAACGTGAGCCATGATGGATGTACCTAGCTCAGGGCATACAGCGTTCGGCCGTTTGAACACTGGACGGTTGACAGGGATATCTGGGTGGCGCAACTTTGCATACCTCTCCTGTCATGTGATCACACCCACGATGGGCGCTAAGCAAGCTACTGTGTACGCGTCGACGCGTCAGCTCGCACCGCGACTCGGACAACGACCAGTGTTTTCGGCTTTAGAAATCACGCTGCTACCATGGATGAAATTGGTATCGAAATTCAGAAACAGGTGCGTCTGCATAGCTCCTCTGGTGAACGATAATATGTACCACGCCCCAAGGAACCGACATTCGAGCATGTCGTGACAGAGAAAGCTGCGCTCTTTCAGGAACTCCAAGAGGAGGACCTGTATGTCAAATACAAGAAGCTAGCGCGGCATTTGGAGATGCTGGAGATCCAGGAGAGCTATATTAAAGACGAGCAAGCGAACCTCAAGCGCGAACTCATTCGTGCGCAGGAAGAAGTGAAGCGCATTCAATCCGTCCCACTGGTCATTGGCCAGTTCCTCGAGCCCATAGACCAACAGACAGCTATCGTGGGGTCGACAACGGGTTCAAATTATGTCGTTCGCATCCTCTCGACCCTCGATCGCGAACTCCTCAAGCCCTCGTCCTCCGTCGCCCTACACCGACATTCAAATGCGCTCGTAGACATCCTTCCACCCGAGGCGGACTCTTCCATTGCGATGCTTGGCAAAGAGGAGAAGCCGGACGTGTCATACCAGGACGTGGGGGGTATGGATTCTCAGAAGCAGGAAATTCGAGAGGCGGTGGAACTACCGCTAACGCACTTCGACCTGTACAAGAAGATTGGTATCGATCCTCCACGAGGTGTCTTGCTATATGGTCCACCAGGTCCGTTTAATTGTTCGACGCGCTACGTCTTCCTGTTCATAGCAATTTTCAGGGACTGGTAAAACCATGTTGGTCAAGGCGGTGGCGCACCATACCACCGCTTCATTCATCCGTGTCGTCGGCAGCGAGTTCGTGCAGAAATATCTTGGTGAGGGTCCGCGCATGGTCCGTGATGTCTTCCGACTCGCAAGAGAAAACGCTCCTGCGATCATCTTCATTGACGAGATCGACGCCATTGCCACGAAACGGTTCGACGCACAAACGGGTGCCGATCGTGAAGTACAACGAATCCTCCTCGAACTGCTCAATCAGATGGATGGATTCGATCAGGGGAGCAACGTGAAGGTGGGGGCTTTCTATCTGGGGTAGACAATCATTATCACAGCATTTACTTTCCTCCTTACAGGTCATCATGGCCACAAATCGTGCGGATACCCTGGACCCCGCGCTGCTCCGTCCTGGTCGTCTTGACCGGAAGATTGAGTTCCCACTACCTTCGAGGCGTGAGAAGCGTCTCATTTTCCAAACGGTCACAAATAAGATGAATTTGGGACCGGACGTTGACCTAGAGGATTGTGAGTCCTAGCGTCGCCATGCAACTGGCCGATCTAATTTATGCATAGACATATCGCGGCCGGAACGGTTATCATCCGCAGAAATTGCGTCGATTGTTCAAGCTGCTGGCTTGCAAGGTGAGACTCTCGCAGGCCGGAGTGCAGAATGGACGCTCATTCGCACATTAGCGGTTCGCAAAAACCGTTATATAGTCCTTCCAGTAGACTTCGAGGAGGCGTGGAAAGTGCGTTGTTTGCTATTATTTGGCGCCTATGCGTGCTGGCGTACAAATTCTGACCTCTTTCTTTCTTCTTCACCAGCAAAACGTCAAACGGGTCGACGAGACGCTGGATTTCTGTACGTCCGTTATTTTTCCGTTGCTGATCTCGTTCTCACATATCCAATTCTTTGAAGATCGGTGATAGTTGTAGGGCTAGTACTATTGGTGAGTTTGCTGTCCCAATGCCCACTCCATAAGAGCAACATTCTTACTGCTGCGCACTCTCAGGCTCCCCTTCTGTATTCTATCGGACAATTCCATTTTCTTCCTATTTCACACACGTCACTTAAGCATCGCTGGCGTTTGTCTTCTCAGCCGCTCTTTCACTTTAGCGTCTCACCACATTCTCCCATGGAGTGGCGCTCATTCTTCCGAGCGAGATGAAACAATGTCTACGGATGTCCCGTGCTTTATTTTGCCTCTCTATCCTGTTGATCGTTTGATCATTAGGCCTGGTTTCTAATCATGTCCGCATGGATGGAGTGGTTCACACGCGGGATACACGACTACTTCTGCGCAAGCAACAGTAGTCTGGGCTGTCGGATGGCCCGCTTATGTACATATAATGGTGCGTATAACGTTCGCTGACGCGTGCTCAATGTGCTGACGGTTTTTCTAGTCTTAAACGGGTAGTCTGTGCAATATAATCATATCTTGTGCCCATTGCTTCTGCTTGACTTCGCGGATTATCTTTCACAGTATTTTCGTTGCTCTCCAACACTCTGGGTGTCGTTCATTATTGCCACACGTACATCCTCATTTTATGGGAGCTAGAACGTCAGGTGCATTCGTCAGGATGTACTACCCGTCACCTTGGCGATCACTTTATTTCTGTTAGTGATCGAATACATTTGACGGTGACATTCAGTATGCGATAATATGTTGTATTCGGCCCCATGTTGATGTATGCATATTGGTATTACAAAGTTTCCGAATAAAATGATCTTTTCGTCACTAATGCATTGCTTGTGCCCTAGCTATTTGCTGGCACTTTCAAGGAGCGTTTCAATGCTTTGTGGGTTGGCCGAGTTCCGATGCCCTCTCAGTCGCAATTTGAATAGCGCGGGCGATGGTAGACCGTACTTTGCCGTCTTCTAATGCGAGGAGGCCAGCAATTGTGCAACCGCCCGGGGCTAGAAAAGGTTTAAGCGGACAAATCGTATGTTTAAGGTGAGACGTACTTGTAACAGAGTCCTTCAGCTGTGCAGGATGTATTCCCGATAATGTCATACGGGCAGCTCCTTGCAAAGCTAGATCGCCGTAAATCTTGGCACCATAAAACACTCGATGTCACTCACTTTGAGCAGCCAATTCGATTGCCTCAGCACGGGGTAAGCCCATCATCACTCCTCCGTCTGCCATAGCTTCCAGAAATATGCATGCAAAGGCAGGGCCGGAGCCAGAGAGTGCGGTACAAGCATCAAAGTGTTTCTCTTCGAGGAAACGACACCGTCCGATGGATGAGAAGATGTTCAAGATAATCGAGCGGTCAATCTCGAACGTGGACGACGGCGGGAGGGTGCTGACCACGGTCATTCCCTCGCGGATCTGTCGGATTGAAGTGATCGCATACATCTTTCAAATTATCCATATCAGTTTGGGTACGAAGGAACGGACTTTGGTAGGAGTGTTAGGCATAGCCCGGATCACTTTTGTAGCTGGGTAGACCAGAGCTGACATCTGAGCGATCGTCACTCCGGCAAGAATACTGATCAGCAGTTTCCCATCCAGTGCTTCCTTCATACCGGGCTCATTGAGGATGTCGTGTGCCTGCTGAGGCTTGCAGCTAACGGAAGCAGAAGGTAAACCACAGGGGGAAAGGTCGGACGAGAAGACCCACCACAGCAAAATGACATTGGACGCTTGGGCGGCCTTCACATTCTGTGACACTAGGACCTCCACTCTACATCCGACAGCATTCGGGGATGCGAAGGCGTTTCTGAGCCTCTTCGCGCTTTCTTCCCGGGTCACACAGGCTATAAATTGAGATGGAAGTGTTTCATCCTCCAGCCCGCGAGGAGTAGTGGTTCCAGGAGTGTGAGACTCCCATTTGGCGTGCTGGATAGGAGCGGCGGCGGCTGCTTTGGCGTCCAGAGTGGCAAGGACGCCTGAGGTTACCGCGATACCCATCGTTCCGCATCCTGGTCACCTGTCGGTTAGCGAGAGCACGATGCATAGAAATAGCGAAGAAAGACCTAGAAGGCAGAGTGTGTAGCCCATGGTAGCGAGCGCCGGCAAGGAGTTCCAAGCAGATCAGATACAGCGGAAATCTTATACACTGGCTGCGAGTGCAAGGAGCAAAGCAAGGGATGCCATGTCTCTCAGTCCACCAGCGTCCGAGTCAGCGACCGAGTCATTTCTCCGTCCGCGCACTAGTTCCACTACCTTCGTGACGGTGGGCTCTACCCGCTTTGACACTCTCGTCCAGGCCGTCCTATCCGATTCCGTGCTTGATGCGCTGCGCTCGCGAGGATACTCGAGACTCGTCGTCCAGTCCGGCAACTCGGATTTTGATGCGAGCTCCTTTGAGGCATCGGGGGAGGGGCTCACGCGCACTGCAGCAGATGGGATTGACATAGAGGTGTGGAAGTTCAGGCCCTCTTTGCAGGAGGAGTACGAGCAGGCGGGGTTAATAATCAGCCATGCCGGTACGAATGCGTTCCTCGACTGTATAATCTTTCGTTCCAGACCTCCTATGCAGGCTCTGGCACCATCCTCGATGTCCTTCGCCTCGGCAAGCCACTGATAGTCGTTCCCAACCCCACCTTATTGGATAACCACCAGCAGGAACTCGCCGACGCTCTAGCTGCGCTCGGACATCTGCAGTCTTCTACTGTCTCGTGAGCACTGTCATCCGCTCCAATGAATGATTTCTGATTCATGCTGCTGCAGCACGTTGTCTGAGACCATCCAGGGTCTGACAAACGTCAAACTGGTACCGTTTCCTCCGTTCAATGGTAGTAGATTTCGTGAGCTACTAGACGATGAGATGGGGTACAGCGAATCGGAGGCCCAATAGAGCGGCGCGCGGGATTTGTGCTTCTCTCCACCATCTCTACCCCCAGCCTGTCTTTGTTGTATTTTACCTGGCGACATAACTTATTTCCTGCTTCGTGCTGTTGTATTATTTGATGCCGACTGCTGTGACCCCCGTCATTGTCTCAGACAATCCGCAAATATATGAGGATGCTCATGTCCACGCCATCTACGAGGAAATTGCTCCCCATTTTTCCTCTACTCGATATAAGGTATAGCTACCAAACCGCAGGCCATACTCTCAGGATCTGAAAATAGCACTAGCCTTGGCCCGTCATCGCGCAATTTCTTTCTTCTTTACCGACTGGATGGATAGGACTCGACTCAGGCACTGGCAATGGCAAATACCTACCCTTGCCTCTGGAACGTCCGGGAAGTGTGTGGACCATCGGCCTTGACAGGAGTAGGAATTTACTAGGGATCGCCCGAAATGCAGGTGGAGGAGAGGCAAGTAGGGAGGTGGTGTGGGGTGATGTTCTTGGTCTGCCCTGGAGGCGCGGAGCATTCGTATGTGCGCCGTGGGTTTATTCCCCCATTCCTTTACCCTAACGACGTATGTATGCGGATATAGGACTACGCCATCTCGATTGCGACGATACATCATTTGTCAACCCATGCACGACGAAAGGTGGCGGTCCAGGTGTGTCATTTTGGAGCGGTCTATGGTCAACAGGCCACCGGTGTTTACTTCAAATCAGCGCATCATTGAGAGCATCTCACCAGTGCATGGCCGTGCCCTGATTTATGTCTGGGCCATAGAGCAAGACGAGCTTTCCAAACGAAGCATTCCGTCTGAACAATCCGACGAACTTAACGGTCAATCCAAAGGTCAGGACGTGTTTGTCCCATGGGTACTTTCCCAAATGTCCTCGAAACCGAAGCCATCGGCGAAGTCATCGAGAACGAGGAGCAATGGATCCGGTAGTACATATCAGGAAGAAGAAGCGGTCTCACCTTCGCCAGAAGATAATACAACTGGGACCTCAGAGAAGCCGGCGGTGTTTAACCGTTACTATCATATGTTTGCACAGGGTGAGTTATCTGGGCTAATTTCTGAAGCAGCGAACGAGCTCGGGCTAGTCATTGGTAGCCCTCACGAACTGAGGGTCGAGTCGCCTGATAGCAAACACATCCGAAACATGACGGGCATCGATATTGTGCAGGACGGTTGGGAGAGGTCGAATTACTACGTAGAAATCCGATGTTGGCGAAAATAGAAACGACTTCAACAAACGTGCATAAAGCGACCAGAGCAGTCGGTTGATTCTTCCATGTCTTCTATGCCAGGCAATTCGCGACATGTGTTGTAGTCAACTCGCATGTGTACAGAGAGCAAACAAATGCACCAGATCCCTTATCAATAGGGTTTTGGATATTGAGTGGTAGCAATCCGAAAGCTAATATACAGCAGGTAGAGGGCAGACAGCCTACTCGCTCGCAGCCATAACTGAATACAAATATAACGTTAGGCACAGACCAAGAGACATACTGAATATACTCACTGGCATTGATCAGATCACCTCCGCTCTCTTTCAGTACACGCACCGCCTTCGCGCGCGAACATCCGACCTGCTGGATGACAAGCTCAATGTCTTTCGGATCAACGCCAGTCTCATCGACAGGCCCCTCCTCGACGGCTTCAAGCTCAGGGATGTCATCGTCATCTTCCTGATCGCCACCTGCGCCAGATGTCTCGAGGCTGGGGACTCCCGTAGGGGCACCGGTGGCGAGTTGTTGCGCCGCCGAGAGTTGTGCTTGCGAGTTCATGTCCTCAATCTGTAGTTTAACATCAGCACCTACATTAAGATTTGTCTGATCGAACGCGACAAACCTTGGCCTCGCCAAAGACGATGTAGCAGTCGCTGTTGGGCGACTTGTACACGTCCGGCGACGCGATCACGAACAGGACCTATTGACAGTACTCTTCAGTCGATATTCCGGTCTGTAGATGATCGTGTAGCATACATTCTTTGGCCTCCGGAGGGTGACACGAGTGATGCCATGGACCTTCTTCAAGCCCAGACCGAGCAGAGCTTTCCTCGCCTTGCGCTCAGAGCGCGACTGGATCTTGTCGAGGGCAGCCTGAGATGTGGGGTCCTCGTCGTGGTCCTCGTGATCATGCTCGTGCTCAGAGTGGTCAGAGAGATCCTCGATGGTGGCGGACATCTGGGGAGATTCAGAGACCGTCAGTACATCCGAGCGGTCGGCAAGTAATCCATCCCTACAACTAATCACGACTAGGCCACATTTGACCCGAGAATCGACATAGGAGGAGATCAGACTCACCGTGAATTTTATGAATCAAGTAGAATTGAAGCCGAGCTCGACGTTGGCGACGATGAGGACAAGAGCGCTCCTACGCGTATAACCCTAACCCCATTGAACTATTCTTGAGCGCTCGACTGTGGGAAGCGCTGTATTCGACCTCCCGTTCATCATGGATGGCCGCCGCCACATTGCTATCATCCAGGAATTCATACACTGGCAGTAGTATTCTGGATCTCGACGACGCGCTATCTGCACAATTACTTTTCACGTGGCACAACAGTTCCAAGCATTATCCGAGGCCCAAGCTTGAGGTTGTCCCACTGCTGTACCTTCCTGCCACCATATGTATAATGTGATGACGCTCGCATCTTAAATTGAAAGTAGTGTCCCTGTGGCTGATCTTGAAATTTTGCACCCTCAATGACGTATCAATCTACCATTGGTTTCCATATGCCGGAGTGTGACAAATTGACAATGCTGGGGTACAGTACTTAGAGCTACACACAACATCGAGGATCTGCAATTGATACAAAATTACAGCTGACGAGGAAAATCCTCCGTCTTTTTCTGCCAGGCATGCTAATGTAGTCAAGCGAACGTTGCGATCACAATCTGAGCACGATGAGCTCAGACAGCTTCCCCAAAGTTTTCGCCCGCCAATTCCTGCTGTTTTTCGACGAAAGACCCTCCGTCGTCTATCTGGTCTACAGTTCGTGTGATAGTCACCGAGAGTGGCTGCATGGGAAATTGCTGACTGAATGTCAGAGATGAGTTTTGTCCCGACGCCCGCTGTTTGCTGGAATCTTGTGGATACAGGCCGTTATCGGACCAGCCAAGCGCGACGCGTAGGTTGATGAGCATGAACGCGATGCCGGACATAGGGCTCCATAAGTCGATCGCGATAAACTGGGCATTGCTCCGCACTTGGAAAAGGACGAAAAAGATCAGGTTCCAGACACTATCAGGCAGACTGTAAGCCCTGATTGACACAGGTAGTAAGGGCACTGTCGTACGTTTGTATCGCGGCGCTTTCCACTATTATAGCAAGGGCCCCCTAGTAGTCCAGCGCATTAAACCACACATAAATGTAGAGAATGCAAGCTGAACACTTACAAGTGCGCTATTGTTACGTAGAGGCTTCGCACGAGATCTACTGCGCCACACTCTCCACGAAATGAGCACTAGAGGTCATGTTATGTGACAAAAAGGCTCGCCAATAAAGATGCCTACGCACGAGAGCAATATACGTTCGTGCTGCGTATTTGCATGGGTCATTTATAGAACACAAACTTGGAAAAATCCACATACAGGAACGTGAATATGCAGTCAGCCGTGACCCATCGACCAGCATAGTCGGCATACACGTATTCGCCCATGGTAAACTCAGCGAACTGCAGGCAAACACCAATTCCGTTCGCTGTGATTGTTGAGAGGTTCTGTATTGAATCCAATCCGTGGAAAATAATGACAATGATCCAACTGACCAATCAGGCCCAACCAGGTAATCAATGGGGGGATGGCGACCCATTTATTTCTGGCCCAAATCACATATAACCGATAAATCTGGAATGACTCCCCATTCACGCGGCACCTTGAGGGAAAATAGGGACTTGGCTCACAATCATGGCATCAGATGCAGCGAGCGTAGCCATCAGCAGGCCTGACTTGACAATCTCGGAATCAAGCGCAAGGTTGGCATACACCCAAGTAGCCTGTGTACCGCCTTCATAGTTCACAAAGGCGTAGAAGAGCCTGTACACGGTCAATATCCAGTGCTGGGGGAAATTCAGCGCGAGAAGCGGGCTGAACGAAGAAAGATACTCACCCCAGTCACGGTGCAAAAAATGATATGAGCCACAACGAACATGGGAGCTTTGTATATCGACTTTGCAGGCAGTCCCAATGATATGAGTTTTCGCTGGCCACGCTGCACCAAAAAATAGACAGAGGAAGTGTAAAGCATGACGAACACGCCATAGAGAAAGCTCTCTATAGAGATGGTCGCCAAGTTGGCACTAATGAGCGACACGGCCATGACGCAAGAGCCTTGTAAAAAACGAGCGAATAATGCATGGGGCGACCGCGAAGGAGAAGTGTTCGGTATATAAATCGGGTTGTAGAAGTTTCGAATATCAAACAGGGGCTCGACGGGCTCTGCTCTGGTTTGGTCGTCATGAGCGAGATCTACTTATTATCAGGGCAGAAGTGAGACCGACCTAATACGATATCAGGCCATCGCGGCCCCGCGGGAAGAGGCGGGAAGGGTCGTCGCATGGCTCCGGCAGCGATCTGCACTAGAGTGGCGGTGGAATTTCAATGATGGAGATCTGGCAGGTACCCACCACTTCAAAGAGGCACGAGGATCCCATCAGTCCGATCACCCAAACGGCCGAGTCAAAAGCACGTAATTATTCAGCCGTTTCAGACTTGAGGATAACTGCCTAGTCGCCCGACGCCACTGCGCGGAATAACTGGAGTAAGTGGTGCTTGTGCTTCCGCCATCTCCGCAGAACCGTCACTGAGGTGGTGCCAAGTTCTCCCTTTAATGGAAAGAACTCGTTCCAATCCTCCGTCGAATGGAATCCCACAGTAGTCTAGACACTATGAGATTAAGAGCGTGTACGATCAGTCCGGCCGCCGCCAAGCTGCAAGCCTTATTATAGGGTCAAGGAACAGCAAGTTACCGTGGACTTTGGAGAAACATGATGCTGGGTCGACGTCATGTTGGCACGAGAGAAGCCTCAGCCTGCATATTTCAGCTCGCAATGCGCCCATAATTTCGTCTTTGAGATCATGGACAACGACACCAAAGCCAGTATTTACCACTCTACCCCGTACATGGCCGCCGGATCGGCGATGATGAGCTTCAAACCCATCAGCGCAATTCATCAGCATCTTTGCGCATTCCATGTGTACTCGTATGTTTTCCGTATCACATTGGTGGAATCGAGAAATCTCACCGCGTCACTTTATACAACACAGGCAGGATCGCACACGACACCTGGAAGCACACCATTATTGTACTCACCTTTCGCACGACTTTCACCAATGCATCATCTACGACTCGGACAAACCCAATGCCAAACTCATCGGAATTGAGTACATTGTGTCAGAGGAGGTCAGCGCTCGTCACATAAGCTGAACTCGGCGCCCCTATCTGACACATCGTCCAAAGCTCTTCGACACTCTACCCCAAGACGAGAAGAAATTCTGGCACTCACATCAATACGAGGTCGAAAGCGGTTTCCTGCAGATGCAAACCGTGGACCTTGTCCCGGGTACACACATTCCCCGATATGTACCGCGCACATACCCAAGGTGCCTGATGCCTCTTCACTTTCAGGTGTAGTCAACGACGTTGCCGAACAGCCTGCAATGCTTCAAATCCAGAAGACGTATGGCAAGACCATTCACACATGGCCTGTTGACACATCCCCGGACCTCCCTATCGGACCACCCAATATTATGGTCTCGTATACCACAGACGGCCAAGGTCCCCCGCCTGACTTTGTCAAGGCAAGAGACGAGAGGTGCGGGATGGACACAGACGCGAAGAGGAAGCTCAGAGCGGGTTACCTTCCTCCCTACAAGAAGAGAGCAGACGCGGATCAGTGGGAGAAGACTGGGA
The DNA here is from genome assembly GCF_000313525.1 of Fibroporia radiculosa. Taxonomy (NCBI): domain Eukaryota; kingdom Fungi; phylum Basidiomycota; class Agaricomycetes; order Polyporales; family Fibroporiaceae; genus Fibroporia; species Fibroporia radiculosa. The sequence continues at coordinate 161,049 of NW_012133375.1, read as the reverse complement.
AGGGCCTGGTGTTCGAGCCGAAGGAGGTTGATTATAAGCCATACACAGGTCCGTGAAGTAGGATACAGAGAAAGTGTTAGATCTTGAGACGTATCCTATCCCATATCCGTTATGAACGAATGGTTCTAGATTCGAGGAGTAAGTCAAACGTTACGCAGAGATCGAAACACAAATGCTTACACAAATAGGATGAGACATCATAGACCGCAGTCCGAAACGCTGACCTCGGTCGCACTCGCTTCCAATCTGCCTGTGGACATCGAATCGAGTTTAATATACGCATCCTTCGAGATATTGAAACCGTCGTCCGTAGAGTCGATAACGAGGACAGCGACGGTGCGATTGTTGTACTCCAGCTTCCAACAAGTTCCACAGTTATCGGAACCGGATTTGGAGACAAGCATGGCGCCGCCTATGTTTGGAAATGTGGGGATGGAACCCAACGTGTCGAAACCCATTGACCGGAGCTTCGAGGAGCAAGCGACGGTATTAACGGATGAATCGTAATTGTCGTACACCGAGTCGTATGAGACGCTCAGATGATATTGTGCGGCAAGACTGGCGGGAAGCGCAGCAAGCAATGCGGCGGTGCGGAGGCCAATAGAGAAATGCATGCTGAGACGATGAGCGAAGAGTGGTTTAAGTGAATATGAAGTCAAGTTGTTTTAGCGAGCAAGTGGGACGACCCATCATTTTAAACAGAACATTGACTTCTGAATTCAGGCGCAGACCAGGATGCGAACACCAGATGAACGAGACCAGCGGCCAGCAACGGAATCACAGAAGGCTTTAGCATACAAATCAGTTAGAACTCGAACGGCACCACTAGCTGCAGCGGATTGAAGCCAGATATCGTCATCGTGAGGGATCATGTGTGTTATGTGTACTAGCACGAGTGCTGTGAGCAGGCTAAACGAGGTGACGGAGAGCATGCAGACATCGTGAGCCAGCCTCATGAGGGGAGGAGAGAAAGAAGTTGGCGCCCGATAATCCTGCCCTCTCCGGCCATGGCGGACGTCTCCCACCTTTCTCGCCCCCTCCGTCTCCTCCTCGAGTCCGCTCCTGAGGCACCCTCGCTCCAGACTCTCCTCACTGTCGTCGACTCCTTCGTCCTCGAGGTCTCCGGGTCTGTCAATCCTGGCCCCCTCCTTAAAGCACTCGAGAACGAGCTCCAGGTAATCCACGACGACCTCATTGACCATGCCGTCCTCAGCCAGACCGAGGTCTTCCTCGCCGTCCTGTATCACCTTCGGCCCATCCTACCACCCGCCTCGCTTATCTCGACATGGTACGACCTCGTCCTCCGCCCTGCGCTCCGCGAGCCGCGCCTTCCCATTCCATCCGTCGATCACGCGAAGGAGCTTGTGCTTGCCGCACTCGACTCGGCCACCGGAACGGACATCGGTGCGAAAGACGAGTCCGAGGAGGAGCGCGTGAAGGAGCGTGAGCGCCAGAGGGAGAAGGTTGGTGAGTTCCGCAGGCGACTGATGGACTTGTATCTCCTGGACGCATATAACGAGTGCTCGGGCGACGACGTGCTCGAGTGGGCGGAGCTAGACACAGAGCAACGCAACAAGAAGGCATGCTGGAAAGCGAATCTCGAGGACGTGCTCGTGAAGGCTGGCCTGGAGAGACCTCAGGTGCGTTCGCTGCGCACGATCGACCTTGCAGCTCCTTATGCACCTGCAATCGCAGGATTTTTTGACGGAAGTCTACCACTGCTTCTCGTCACCCACATCAAGGCTGCAACTTCTCATTCTGCTGAATGCATATACATCGCAGCCCGGTTTCCCTAAAGTCGCTCCCGTCCTCGCCGCACACCCGCTCATGACGAACATGCTGCACTCTCTTATTTTTGATGGTTCTTCTACTGTTGCGAGTGTAGAACTTACAGTCGTTACCAAGCTACTGCCCATATTCGCTG
>NW_012133375.1:152346-158926 GCF_000313525.1 Fibroporia radiculosa | reverse complement strand
TGTGCTCGCTCGCATCGTCTGTTGGCGCGAGCGCGAGCCCCGTCCGTCAACCGACTCCTCCGACCCTGACGAGTCCAACCCTGATGAAGTTATAGAAGACACGCAAATGGTATACGAGCTTGCATATACTCCTCCAATACGAGAGGATATTGAGTGGGTGCGGCTGGAGCAGACGTTTGATGGGGGTACTTCTTCTGCACCATCTGCACATCGCTATTTCACGGCTTTATACTACTTGTTCCCGTGCAACGTTATCCGCTTCTTGCGGTATCCGGTGAGGTATCTCAGTGACAGCGGCCTTGATAGCCCTTACACGATTGGATGGGACGAGGCACTGGATGAAGATAAAATCCGGAGTACGAGCGAGGTGAGTAGGTGTCCACAAATCTCATTGGGTGTAGCCCACGAACGTTGTTGCAGCCTCTTATGCGGGGGCACACTTTGCATCCGTTACTCATTTGGCGGGGCGCCGTCGAAGAACTGTCGCAGCCCGATTTCTGGACCCAATACGACATTCCCCGTATCGTGGGCGAGTGTACAATGCTCGACATGCGTAATGCCGCGCTGGGAATACAGCAGCGTGCGCCTGCCGTTCTCTCCACAGATCCCGTCTCCCCGCCTTCGCCCGTGCCCGTGCCGGTCGTCCATCCCAGTTCCACCTCTGCCCACGCATCCCTTGTGTCGTCACCGACGATCCGTCCCGAGGAGTTATCCATGCCTGCTTTAGGAGGCGTTTCGGGAAAACCGCGCGTGTCGTTGCAGGACATGATTTCTGTCTCAGTCGCATTAAAGTCTGGACTTGACGTCGAAGTTGTGCACCCATCCACTTCTTGGTCTGCGGGGAGTATCTCTTCGCATCCAACCACGCGGTCGCCTTCGCTTGACGTGGTAAGAGAAGAGACTGAGAAGACCGACGTGCAGCAGCGGCAAGAGGAAAGCGCACAGATTGCGCAAGCATCAACGAGTGGCCAGCCGACACCTACACATATTGGCCAGGCACTTGCTGGTCTGCAGAGAGAGGTTCTATTGTTAAGGAACGAACTTAACTTTGAACTGTGGAATGCACGGGAAAATGTGAAACATATAGGACGACTGTATCAAGATCGTGTACTGTCAAAGACAGCCGAGGTAGAGAGGCAAGGGCTGGTGCGTGATTTGGGCTGTCCGTTCCAGACAAGACTGCTGAGGTCGACTCGGATCTAGCATAACAAACTACGCGAGTACAAAGCAGAGGTGTTCCGGTTTCAGCGTGAGCTCAAGGAGCACAAGGAGCATGCAACGACAATGAAACACCAGTATATGGATTGGAACCAGAAAATGCAAGACAAACTCATGGAGTTTCGAACCGAGAAAAAGTCATGGATGGCGGAGGCCGCTGCTCTGCGAGCCGCAGATCAGGAAGCAAAGGTAATTTTGGTGGGATGGGACGCAGTCTCTAGGCTTAATAATACACAGGATACTTTCGCGGCGCAAGGCAAACTTCTCGCAGACGCTGTGCAGAGAGTATTCCAGCTGGAGACGAAGATAAAAGAGGACGCGCACAAAATAGACCGACTGCATGATTATGAGAAGCAGATAGAGCAGCTGGTCAAGTTGCAACGTCTATGGTGCGTCTCACACTGGGAGTTTGACGATCATGCAAGCCAATGTCATTTCAGGGAGTTAGACGTACAGAAACTGAACGATCAGGCTGAGTATCTGCAGGTGTTCACGAGCAAGTACCGGAAGATGGAGCTGAGACTGGAATCGTATGAGCAGACCCAAAGCGAGATGGAACAAGCGATGCAGTGTGTTTATCTCATGAGACGTTGATTGGCATCACTCACTGATGCTGTCGATGCAGAAACTACCGCTTTGCAATCAGTTCTCTGGAAGCACAGCTGGCAATTTCGCAAAGACAGCTGGAAGGTGCGCGCAAAGGAGCGGTTCTTGCGAGGCATTGCAATTCGGGTGATGTGAAAAGATTGGCAGAGGCAAACCAGAGACTGAGAGACGAAAATTCAGAGCTGCGAGACGAGGTGGAGGAGGTCACGGCGATGGTCGAGGTGCTGAAGGCGCGAGGACAAGGGCTGGTTTTTGACGGCCGGCAGTCACGATCTGGGTCGGGGACGCAGGAGCAACTGCGACAAGGTGTGGAGAGCAGTGTACCAGCTGACGACTGAGAATTGGGTTCTGATATTCGGAATATGTCTGGAATTGACTGATTGCAAGTGTAAGATTAAGGACAGCTTGTGAGGAGGGACCCGCGAGAATAAGACGATGGCGTTGAACAACGAAGGCCAAGAAAGGCAGGCGGCGTCGAAGACGATGGAAAGACAGGGAAAGGCAAGGCAGCAAGCGCCGGGCGAAGAAGCTGCGTCTTGGTCGAATGTGGACCGAAGCTTCGAGAAGAAAAATTGGAGGGCGGTACATAAACCCTTCCTCCGTCGGCCTCTTCCCTCGCTGCTTCAGCTTGCTCTTCCACCACTGCCCCTCCCACATCTCCCCTCTTCTGCAAAATGGCCACCGAGAGCTTCGGATTCCAGGCTGAGATCAGCCAGCTCCTGGACCTGATCATCAGTGCGTGTTTACCGCCGATTGCGCGCGAACTTCATCTTGCTCATTTCCCCGCGCAGACACCTTTTACTCTAACAAGGAGATCTTCCTCCGTGAGCTCATCTCCAACGCGTCCGATGCCCTCGACAAGATCCGTTATGCCTCCCTCACCGACCCCTCTGTCCTTGACGCGGGCAAGGATCTCGTCATCCGCATCGTCCCCGACAAGGAGAACAAGATCCTCTCCATTCGCGATACCGGTATCGGTATGACTAAGGCCGACATGGTCAACAACCTTGGTACCATTGCCAAGTCGGGCACGAAGGTATGTTTAGACATGCATGCGAGTGGCATTGCGCCTGTTTCTGACGATCGCTGTGCTAGGGATTCATGGAAGCCTTGAGCTCCGGCGCCGACATTTCCATGATCGGTCAATTTGGTGTCGGTTTCTACTCTGCCTACCTCGTTGCCGAGCGTGTCCAGGTCATCTCGAAGCACAACGACGACGAGCAGTACATCTGGGAATCGGCCGCTGGTGGCACCTTCACCATCACCACCGACACTGTCAACCCTCCCCTTGGTCGCGGCTCTGAGATCCGTCTCTACCTCAAGGAGGACCAACTTGAGTACCTTGAGGAGAAGAGGATCAAGGATATCGTCAAGAAACACTCCGAGTTCATCTCCTACCCCATTCAGCTGGCGGTTGTAAAGGAGGTTGAGAAGGCAAGTGTCGATAATGATTTTCAATGAACTCGAACTGACGTCGGATTTGCAGGAGGTTGAGGACGATGAGGAAGAGGTCAAAGAGGACGATGAGGACAAGCCCAAGATCGAGGAAGTTGACGATGAGGACAAGCCTAAGAAGACGAAGAAGATCAAGGAGAAGGAGGTCCAGAACGAGGAGCTCAACAAAACGAAACCCATTTGGACGCGTAACCCCTCTGACATCACCGCGGAAGAGTACGGAGCTTTCTACAAGAGTTTGTCCAACGACTGGGAAGAGCATCTTGCGGTCAAGCACTTCTCAGTTGAAGGTCAGCTTGAGTTCAAGGCTATCTTGTACATTCCCAAGCGGTAAGGCGACATGCTGTCTGTCCGCCGTCTCAGTATTAATGTCATAATTCGCAGTGCCCCCTTCGATCTCTTCGAGACGAAGAAGAAGCGCAATAACATCAAGCTTTACGTTCGCCGCGTGTTCATCATGGACGACTGTGAGGACCTCATCCCCGAATACCTCAACTTCGTCAAGGGTATCGTCGACTCTGAGGACTTGCCGCTTAACATCTCTCGTGAGACCCTCCAGCAGAACAAGATCCTCAAGGTCATCCGCAAGAACATTGTCAAGAAGTGCATGGACCTCTTCACTGAGATTGCCGAGGACAAGGACAACTTTGCGAAGTTCTACGAGGCCTTCGGCAAGAACATGAAGCTCGGTATCCACGAGGACTCGCAGAACCGCAGCAAGCTCGCCGAGTTCCTGCGCTTCTACTCGACGAAGTCCACGGAGGAGCAGACCTCGCTCAAGGGTATGTTGGATTTGCTTGTGCGCGGAGATGCAATTGTCTGATCGTTTGTGTATAGACTACATTACTCGTATGCCCGAGGTGCAGAAGAACATCTACTACCTCACGGGGGAGTCGCTATCGTCTGTCAAGGACTCTCCGTTCCTGGAGGTTCTCAAGAAGAAGGGCTTCGAGGTCCTCCTGCTTGTCGACCCCATCGATGAGTACGCCATCACCCAGCTGAAGGAGTTTGACGGCAAGAAGCTTGTCTGTGTCTCGAAAGAGGGTCTGGAGTTGGAGGAGACCGACGAGGAGAAGCAAGCTCGTGAGGAGGAGGCCAAGCAGTTCGAGGAGCTGTGCAAGACAGTTAAGGACGCACTTGGCGACAAGGTGGAGAAGGTCGTCGTCTCGAACCGTATCTCCGACTCGCCATGTGTTCTCGTCACTGGTCAGTTCGGATGGTCGTCCAACATGGAGCGTATCATGAAGGCGCAGGCACTCCGTGACTCGTCGATGTCGTCGTATATGGCGTCGAAGAAGACGCTCGAGCTGAACCCGCACAACGCGATCGTCAAGGAGCTGAAGAAGAAGGTCGCAGAGGACAAGGCCGACAAGTCTGTCCGAGACCTGACGTACCTGCTCTTCGAGACCGCGCTGCTCACTTCTGGATTCTCGCTGGACGACCCTACGTCGTTCGCGAAGCGCATCCACCGTATGATCTCACTCGGCCTCGACGTCGACGAGGAGGAGGCGGCGCCGGAAGCGTCGGCCGGCGACTCCGCTGTTGTCGAGGAGGTTGCGTCAACGTCGGCGATGGAGGAGATTGACTAGATGCCTCGGACTGCTAGATGAGTGTTCTGCTGTGCTCCGTTCTTCTCTGCTTGTATTTCTGTCTTTGTTTGGGCCTTGCTGTCATCGCATTTCACGACCACTAACGCATTGATGATACTCTATTGTACATAGTATCGCGTCGCATAAAAATCAATCCCAATGTACTTTGATTCAAATACTCCGCTTGAGCGAGTCGCTGTAGCGCTCGAGAGCTGGCACGGCACTGCGTACATAGAAAAAAGTCAAATGAAAACGCAACAGACAGACCCTCCAAGATATTACATAGTGAAATCTGCCATACCAGCCATGATCGATCTCTACGGAATAGTGGCGCGGATCGTTGTGTAGGCAAGCATTACGCCGAGGCAGCGCGCGACGGGCTACGTGATCGTCAGCGCGACGCCGGGGATGGCCTCAAGCGCACAAATAGCGGCATCGGGGAAGCCCCGGGCGTTGAGCAGTTCGACTTCGCGAAGGGCGCCCTTGGCGGCGAGGTCGCGCACACAGTCCGTGAGCTGGCCGCGGAGAGCGGGGCTGTGGAGCGCGCCGACGAGCTCGAGGCGGGAGAGGCGGGGGCAGAGGGTCGCGCCGCCGTCGGGGGCGGCGGCGGCGGGGGAGGAGGGCGAGGCGAGGGGCGCACCGAGGACGCCGAGGACGCGGTGGAGGGTGTCGGGGGGGAGGTGGTCGAGGCGGAGGGTGCGCAGGGCGGGCATGGCGTCGAGGACGGCGACGCACTGCGGGGCGGAGAGGGCGAGGGCGGGGCCGGCGAGGACGCAAGTGTGGACGGCGGCGAGGGCGAGGGCGGACGTGACGCTGGTGGCGACGGCGGCGGGGTCCGGGCTGGAAAGGTCGAACTCCGCGGTGAGGGGCGGGTCGGGGCTGGGGAGGCCGGGGAGCGGGTTTGGGGAGTGGAAGAGGCGGATGCGGACGTGTGCAGGGGGGAGGGGGGCGTGAAAGTCGAAACGGTAGAGGCGGCTGAGGAGGACGCTGTAGTCGGCGAGGTATATCAGATAGTTGGACCTGTGCAAAGTGCGAGAGCGGAACTTGAGGACGGCGGTCGGGGGGAGAGTGATGCTGGAGAGGAAGTGGACGAGGGAGGGCCTAGACAGAAAGGCGATCTCACAGTGGGTGAGGCTGGAGAGGGCGACAGGCTGCTCGCGAGGGATGAAGGGCTGGGGCGCACGGAGGCCGGGGAAGGGGGTGTTGGTGAGGGAAAGGGTGCGGAGGGCGGCACATTGGTTCAGGACGTCGAGGAGGGTGTTGAGAGAGAGGACATGCTCGGGGACGTCGAGAAGGGTAAGGTGGAGGAGGCTGTGGTAGACGAGTGGGTTGAATGGGAGGAAGAGAGCGATGAGGGAGAGGGAGCGGAGCCGTGGACATGCGCCATTGAAGAGACGGTGCGCGGGAAAGGCAGCCAGGGCGGGCGGGGGGACGTGGCCATGGCTGTGTTGGACGGCGAAGGAGAGGGATTCAAGGCAGGGGGCGGGCTGGTTGAGGACGGTGAGGAAGGTCAAGAGGGGCCCACCGGGGAGGTCGAGGTCGAGGGAGCGGGCGCGGTGGAGGTTGGCGGCGACGTGGGGCGCGTGGATGATGTAGTCGCGGACGACGATCGCGACCGGGTGGTCTCCCGACCGGGCGAGGAAGTGGACTGCGCGGACGGGCGCGTAGCGCGGCGAGCTCGTGATCGCCGTCCACAGCGCGGGCGAGTCGAG
>NW_012133375.1:143281-152084 GCF_000313525.1 Fibroporia radiculosa | reverse complement strand
GGGGGGCAGCCGGTGGATGCGCAGGACCGAGTTGCGGTATGTCTTGAACTCGTTGGCGGCATCGAGTGCGACGCGTGCGACGGCCTGCAGCTCGCCGATGCGCGCGTCGAGCGACGCACGCAGCTCATCCTCGTCGGGCGGCGTCTGGCCAGCCACCGCGATGAATCCCGACAGGTCCAGCAGGTGCGGGGCCAGGCCCTGTGCTGCAGCGGGGCGAGCGCCCCCCTCGGCGAGGACACAACGGGCGGGCGTCGCATCATGTGCGGCTTCCATTCTGGCGGCGGGTGCGAGTGCACTGCGGGATGCGACGACGACGACGCTGGTGGAGACGGCGAGGACAACGCGTGGAGACTGGTCATCGGCCACGAGGACTACAAATACAGCATACAGCGGCCACACATACAGCATACAATGATTAAAATATAGCATACAGCAGCTACAAATACAACGTAGGCGGGTCTCGCTCCGCCCGCCCGCGCCTGACCCAACTCCCTCTGCCAGTAGCACCCGCGTACATCTCGACAGAGGCGCAGCCCCCGGAGGTCTTTGTCTTTGATAACAACATTGAAGAGGCGACGCTTGGAGCGAGAGAGGCAGGTGTACGGTTGTAGTGCTCGATGGCGGACCAGAGGGGGCAGAATGGTCAATGGCAACACCGTACGGATAACTCTCGAGCGAGGCCAAAATTGTGGGCAGGTGCCACCTCTCTGGCCGCTCCCGCCGAGGCAGCCGAAAACACCGTCCAGCAAAACGCCCGCGGCGCGTCGAAAGCACGGAGAGACACCAAGATATCGTCCGATGAAAATGTCGCTCAAGCTCCCTGAGCGCACGAAGACCTGGCACGTTCTCCAAGTCGGCTACAGGCTCCTCGTCCGCTAGAAATATATCAGTATCGTTGTCATGCAGACAGGGCAAATGGTGCAACAGCCCCGCACTTGGCGGAAAGACGCGTTTCGTACCTTCGATACTGGCTCGTTCACCGGTGGCTCTAAGCGCACTCCCAGACGCGGTCCTGCTTACCCGGAGTCTGAACCGAACCGACCACATGATCGCGTCAATCAATATCACCCTTTCGTTACTTAGTCGAGACCGACAGCGGCGGCGCTGCACCTTCAACATTGCTTCAAGGCACTCTGCCATTCACGCACCCAAGGTTTCACCGACACGAGTACGGCATCGGCGAATTAACAGCGCTATACGCCTAAAATCAGCATCGTAGTAGTATCGCATTATAGTATACCGCTAGCTTAAAGAGAGACCGCGAGACACCGAAAGACATCACAGAAGAGCAAGCGCGTGCGCGTCGCGCACCAACGCGGTACGCGACCCAGCGAGCGGTTGATCCCACCGCGGGGGGCGCAGCTGCAGAGGCCCGAGGGCGGCGGCCTCACGCCTGCCGCGCCCTGCGCCGGGCGCGCCACCGCGGGCCCATGCGGTACACGACGAGCATGATGGGCGAAAAGAACACACAGAGGCCCGCGAGGAGGACGTACGTCCACCCGGGGCCGAGGCGGCCCAGCATCGGGTTGATGGCAGACACGAGCGCGGCGCCGAGGAGGCACCGCACGAGGTTATTCTGCGCACGCGGCCGTCAGCCGCAGAAGGAGGAGGGAAAAGGGGGGCGCGTGGGGCGGGACGTACGCATGCGGTGACCGAGGAGCTCTTCCCGGGCGCGAGGTCGACGATCACGGTCTGCGTGACGTTCATCGTCGCGACGGTCGCGTAGCCCACTGCGCGCGCGCGCGTCAGCGCCGCACCGGCAAGGAGCAGAGGAGGAGGGGGGGGACTCACGGAGGACCTGCAGCACCAACGGCGCGGCGATGCTCGCGCGGCGCTCGAGCGTCCAGCCGTAGCCGACGGTGACCGCGACGAACAGGCCGAGGTAGACGGGCATGAGGCGCAGGCGCGCCTCCTCGAGGGGAAAGTCGGCGTGCCGCGCGACGTCGCCGAGGTGCGCGCACTTCTCCGCGTCGCCCGACGCAGCCCAGGTGCGCGCGATGCGCTCCTTGACGAGGCGGTACTCGCGGTCGAGAATGCGACCCGTCATGAGCGCGCCGATGAGGCCGCCCACGCCGATAGCGAGGAAGCAGAGGCCGACGTCCGTTTCGGACAGGAAGGGGTACGCGTCGACGAAGAGGATGGAGATGCTCGTGGTGACGCCGTAGAAGACGGCGTAGAGGACGCCGGTGAAGAAGAGGAGCAGCACGATGTCGGGGTAGAGGAGCAGCTTGAATGGGTTGACCATCTGGGGCGGGTGCCCGCGCAGGGCGGGGTCCGAGACGGTGTCGACGCGGCCGCGGCCGAGGACGGGCACGAGGGGGCGGTGTATGGGGGCGGTGATCACGCTGCCGTTTCCGACGAGGGCGCGGAGGGTCTCTGGGAGAAAGCTGCGGGGCGTGTGAGCGGGAGAGGAAGGCAGGGAGGGGCTGCACGTACAGCAGGATGACGACGAGGACGACGATGGCGAAGATCACGAGGAGCCAGAAAATGGCGCTGCCGGGGCCGTGTCGGACGAGTGGCGACGGGTAATGTAAAGATGCGTGCTCACCGCCAGCCCAGCCGGTCCGAGAGAACACCGCCGATCACAGGGCCAAGGCAGGGCCCGATCTGGGGGAGGGATAAGAATGAGCATGGGTTGCGTGGGGAAGGGGCACGGGGGACGTACCATCGGGCCAGCATTGCTAATACCAAAAAAGATGCCGCGCTCGTGCGGGGCTGCAATGTCGGCCACGACGCCGGCAGCTGTGAAGGCGAGGTGAGAGCAGAAGGATGGGGAAGACAGCCAGGGGGAAACGGACCGATGGAGACGGTGCTGGCGGAGCCGGCAGCCTGTAGGCATCGGAGGAGCATGAGCAGCCAGTAGGCGTCAGTGGGACAGAGGGCTAAGCCGACACATGCGCCTGCGAGGACGGTGAGACAGGCGAGGAAGATGAGGCGCCTGCCGTGCTTGTCAGCGAGGGTGCCCCAGAGCATGGGTGCTATGGGAGGGGGTGAGTGTAGCGCACTGGGAGGGGGATGGACAGGGACGGACCGACTGCCTGGACGATCATGTACACGGTGATGGTCAGGTTAATGTCCTCTACGCTGCGGTTAAATGCGGAGGCAATGGTGGGGATTGCAGGGAAATATATGTTGGCGGTGAACGGACTGTGGGAGTGTGGGGAGTGAGTGAGATGCACGGAGGCAGATGAATTACTAGCCTGAGGGTGGAGGCGAGGGAGCCGACTAGGACAATGAAATATTTCTCGGAGGTGGTGAATATGCTGTAGGGCTTTTCTTGGGACATGGGCTGTGATTCGTCGTGAGAGAAGGGTCTGGACTCTGAGGAGGAAGATCGGGCATCGAGTTGGGCGGCTGCTTGGAGATGGGCGGGAACTGAGGAGGTGGGAGAGGATGAATGGGATGGCTAGACGGACCTGGTTGGATCGGAGCATCCTGGGAGGAGGAGGCTGCGGGCGAGTGGGACATGCTCGCGAACGGCGCAGAGGAGACGGGGGGAGGAGGAGGAGGAGGAGGAGGGCGAGATATATACAAGGAGGGAGAGAAACCGTGATCTGAAATTACCATGTATGGACTCGGAGGGTGCAGTCAGCGGCACGCGCGGCACCGGAGAAGGGCCCCGTGCGCATGACTGCCTGCCCCCTCCCCTCCCCATTCTCACCCCCCGGCGTCTCTCTCCCTCTGATCGACCCGGACGCAGATCTCAAGTCACGTCCGATCGCATCCCGACGCGCTCACGTGCCACGCGCCAGGCGGTCACGGTCTCGTGCGCCCCAACTTGACCCGGTTCCTTCAATCGCTCGAGGGCCACCCACCGCTCTAGTCAACAAAACACTTACGAAATATTCTTCTCAATCTAGCAGCGAAATTTGACGAGTGTGGAAGATGACAACCATACATAATATCCCTCCCGAGGTCCTCAAGACGATATTTGAACATGCCACAACCTATGTGGACAAGGAAAAGTGTCAAGAACTCGCTGATCGCGTCATCTCCGTATGCCAACGGTGGAAAACCGTCGGCCTCGAGACTCCCGCCTTGTGGGCCACCATCTACGTGACATTGGATTATGATCATTCGGACTACGGCTTCATTCAAACATCGCTCGCCCGGTCTGGTCACCATAAGCTGGACATCAACCTTTGGATTTTACATTCACATCTCCCTTCAAACGGGAGCGTTGAGAGCTGGATTTCAAAAGTGATGGAGCTACTCCTGCCACACATGAAGCGATGGAAATCGCTTTACATGTACGTCTCGCTGTCTGACCTCGCTGCCATCGCAACTGCATCTTGGACGGGCACCGCTGTTGCCCTGCAGGCACTGCAAATCGAATCTTCCGGAGCCGATCAGGGCATTCCCGATGTATGTTCATTCTCTCTCCCCGCAACGTTTTCTGCACCCAACCTTCGACTTTATTCCCTGCAAAGTATGGACTGCGTAGAAGTCCAAGACGCGATAAACATGCCCAAGGCGTTTCCTGCTTTGCGGATCCTCAGGATTTGCCGGAGAACCTTTAAATGGATTGACACCATGGAGATGATGCAGTTGTTGCACCATTTGCCCTCTCTGCAGCTGCTCAGTCTCGACGGTCCCATGCTCGACCAAGAGGATCCAGACCCCGCAGACGCCATCGAGAACCCGCCATGCCTTCGCGCGCTCCGTGAGCTTGAATTCACATTTGTGGGTGCCTACGACGTCGCAACATCTCTCCGTGCTTTCGATGCCCCACTCCTTGAGAAGTTGACCATCGGGGGGTGCCACAGTGAGGACTTGTCAGAGGGGTTGATGAGAATCGAAGCCCAACTAGCACGCTTCCCTTCACTGCACATTCTTAACCACGGCCACAATCACTACAACGGAGAGCAGACCTTCAGCATGAAGCAGACATGCACCTGCTTCAGTACATTTCGACAATTTGACCTCGGCGACGTCTCGCTGCTCGATGTTCTCAGCTGCCTCGCCAAAGAACAGCCAGAAGGATGGTACTTACCCACTCTGACCTCGCTCGAGCTCCGGTCTGGCCGTGAGCATGCGACAAGCTACGTTGGCCTACTGCGCGATCTCGTGGAGGCACGCCAGGGCGCACAATTAGCCACAGGTGAAGCCTCAGCTACCCGGCATCCACTCGCCCTGGAAGAGATCACCGTGCACGCGTGGTGTGACATATCTGAGGAAGAGCGCTCTTGGTTCAAGGAGAGACTGCAGACCTTTAAATGGGACCCGGATTTGAGTGAAGATAGACAAATGCCGAGTTCCGTGGCCATGTGTTGTGCTCCTGCACGTAAATAACCACGGCCTGCGTCAATCGTCCTACGCCATAAAACGAAGGCTCTTCCATCTTGTTTTCATTTTTATTTATTTGATTTTACTTTGGTATACATGGATTCCACCTTAGTACGTTTGTCACCGACCTTTGATTTCGCAATCAAGCAGATATAACGAGCACGCTCGGATCCAGACTCCCTCTCGAACGCGGACTCAGAGGAGTCTGACTCTTGAGTTCGTCTAGATGCCGTATCCGCAACGCGATCACGTGGGATTGAAACGTCTATATACTAATAGTACGGGGTTATGTTTGTGACACGGACGGAAGGATCGCTTCATGCTGTACATGTTATTGTACTATAGTATATGTATGAGATTCATAGTTGGGAATGCACCAGCTAGCAGTGTGTTCTCCTGTCGGTAGCCCTTACATGACGACCTCTCGAGTATAAGGAGGACGTCATACCATCGCTGTGGCCACCGCCCGACCGCTGTCACATTTGCAAGTGGATTGCAACAACTATTTCTTGCCCCGAATCGCTCCCTGTTCCCTCACGACTTTTATGTGCGGACCAAGTCTCGCACCCTTGCACGCCCCACTGTCAATCATCGATTACTCTCAACCCGGAGCGACAGCATCAGCCGACGATGACGACGATGTCGCATATGCGACTCGTGCATAAGCCCATTCCGAGGGTCGTTCTAGATGACACCTACCTTGGCACTGTCGACTCCTTGTGACCTAGAGCGCTAATTGCCCGACACTACAGACGGACACAACGGCTCGCCCACCCGGCTGTAATCTTGCACGCGATAGTGCAGACCAGCCTGGCGGCACATCTCGAGTGAGTCTGCACCCCATCGTTTAACCACCTGCAGGGCACATGAGCGGAGAACCAGGTTCTATTCTCGCCGTAAGACACAAAATTCGCAATGGGCATCATACCGCAGCAGCGTGCCGTGTCTATCCCGACTTCGCGCCGCCGAGCAGCCATCGGATGGCCTGCCTGAGGTCCTTGTCATGCTTCACCGCTAGAGAGATGCTCGGGAACATCGCGGCAAACGCATGCGGAACGCCGGGGTATCTACATATCAGCTCAACAGTCGGAAGGAGACGTTCGGGGACGAGGGGCCGACACACGCACACGTCGAGTTTGGTCGCCACTCTGTCCTCTCTGAGCACTTTCTCGTAGAGAAGGCACTCGTCGCGCACGGGATCCCACCCGCACACCTGGATATATGCCGGAGGAAGTCCCTTGTGGCTGGGATACAAGAGCGGAGAACATTCTGGATTGAACGGCTCCGCCTTCGCAAGACCTGACAGTGTCCCCCCGCCTCAGCGTCCGCCCTAACCATAGAGGGCAGCGGACTTACGGGCTATGAAGTGGATGTTCGCGGTGGTGAAGAAGGGCGCGTCTTTCTCCGTCTCCGTGGATAATAGCTCGGATTTGTACTTCTCTGGCACGGCCTCGGGGTGGACGATGGTCGGGTACTGGAGGATGTGGCCGCTGAGGGGCCTGTCTGCGAAAAAAGGATCATCTCTCACACGGTGCGCCAATACCGCTGTGAAATTCGCCCCAGAAGATTGGCCTCCCACTATGAAGCCTTTGGCCAGCGATGCAGAGAGGAGAGGCGCGTTTTCCACCGCCTGGAACGCGCGCGGGTTAGAAGAGACCGAAGGCACTATCTGCTTGAGCATACCCATTTCAGCGCTGCGTAACAGTCGTTGAGGCCGTTGGGGAATGGATGCTCGGGTGCGAGCCTGGGTCGCACACTCATCGTCATGAGATGTGCCGGATTGAGCAGGGCGGGACCGACCTGTAGTCGACATTCACGATCGAAATCTGGAGATCGACGCTGAGATCTCTGAGGTAAAAGTCATCTGTGTCCAGAGACCCGGTTATCGACCCTACGCCCGCACAGAATTCATTATCCATGACCGGGTCCAAGTTACTAGACTTTGCTCACCTCCGCCATGAATCCATAACATGAGGGGAAATACCTCGTCCTCGTTCCCAGAAGGCGTGGGAATTACGCATCGAATAGCGATCTCACCTCCGTCGACAGGAATCTGATGATCCCGGACACGGTACTTGCTTTCTTGATACAACCATCAGCTCCAAGACCTCAACATTCGAGCGGACGGGGAACGCGACCTGGAGGGAGATGCGGCCGGCGGATATTCATCAGAGCGGGTGTGACGACGTTTTGGACCAGTTCGCGCCAGGCCGTGATGTCTTCCGGCACGCCGCCATTGGTGGGCAGCTGCGCAAGCAGCGGAGCGAATTCGGGGTCGGGTGTCGATAGACTGCGATATTGTGACATTGTCGAGCCCAGAGATGTCCGAAGTATGCTGCCGCCGTGGGCCCCTTTTAATCCATGGACAAGAGCGCCTAGAATCGCAGTACAACGTCGGATTTTGTCGGATCATCCCCATCCCTCGCGCAGGAGGTCATCGGTCAGGGTGGGATGCCGGATGGAAAGCGTTCGGCATCTCAAATGCACCCATGAGGCTCTTCACCCCAGGTGTATACCGTACCGAGGTGAAGTAGTTCCAATACGCCATAAGCGGCGCCAAAGAGAGAGCTCGATGAAACTTACCAAACAGCATCCAAGCTTGAGACCACAACGCAAAACGGACACGAGAGCGGAAATCTCGAACTTCTCGAATGATTAAATCCTAATTATCAGAGGTGCAAGAAATGAAACAGTGCGCACGCCAACAGTCCTAGCCAAACATTATCAAGTTAAAGTCCAATGCGCAAATGTCCTTGATCGAATGTCAGCAAATACTATTTCGGATTGCTCTCGGGCAGCGCAAACTCTGCCTGCCACCAGCCATACGGGCTCAGCACTGTTGCATGCCTCGGCAGGCACTCTACTTCAAATGTCTCGAACGGATAGCGTTCTCCATCTATGGAAAGAAGATTGTTTCGTGAGCATGGTTCAATTCGGTAAGCCTGCGCTTTGATATAGTGTTGCTACTCAAAACGATGTCAGTATCGTGACGCATGCGATAAGACACGGGCGAATGATTGCACTGACAGAGGGCATCCAATACGGTTGGCCAGTACCAGAACCGTCCATGGCACGGAGCAAACCACGCCGTGGTAAAGACTGTTACATTCCCTATTATTGCAAAGATCATAAATGAAACATCTGAACTACTTACTTGCTCCTGTACGACAATGTCTATCAAGCCATCATCCGGTAATGCAACGGGAAATTGCATGAGGTCACGGGAAACCCATGGGCCTTTCCCTGCGTATACATATATCAAGGGCTTGTCGAAAGATACCCACTTGGCTTCGCTGTCTGGCGCCGACACTGATTTTAACTCTGGAGGTGTTGCGATTACAGGTGTGAAGGGGGCAACAAATGATGCGCTGTCGGCGTCCGCGGCAAGATGTTCCGACGACAAAACTTTATTGGTGAGAGCTAGCTGCTCTCTAGCTTTCGATTGGTATTCGTGCAAGCTGTATACCATTTGCCTCTTATCGGTTTCCGCCGGTTTGTAAGAAAGCTTGATGGGACA